>NC_064563.1:37447183-37520656 GCF_937001465.1 Orcinus orca
GGTTTAGGGTGAGCGTACGTGTGAGGGCACGGGTTCGTGTTAGCGATCGGGTTAGGATTAGGGGACATGTGAGGGTAAGGCTTCGGGGAAGGGTTAGGGTTAGGGTTCGGGCTAGGGTTAGGGTTAGGGGACGCGGATGGTTTAGGGTCCAGGTGAGGGTACGACAACGGTTTAGTGTGAGTGTACGTGTGAGGGCACGGGTTAGTGTTAGCGTACGGGTTAGGATTAGGGGACGGGTGAGGGTAAGGCTTCGGGGAAGTGTTAGGGTTAGGGTTGGGGCTAGGCTTAGGGTGAGGGGACGGGGACGGTTTAGGGTCCAGGTGAGGGTACGACAACGGTTTAGGGTGAGCGTACGTGTGAGGGCACGGGTTAGTGTTAGCCTGCGGGTTAGGATTGGGGGACGGGTGAGGGTAAGGCTTCAGGGAAGGGTTAGGGTTAGGGTTCGGGCTAGGGTTAGGGTTAGGTGACGGGGACTGTTTAGGGCCCAGGTGAGGGTACGACAACGGTTTAGGGTGAGCGTACGTGTGAGAGCGCGGGTTAGATTTAGCGTACGGGATAGGATTAGGGGACGGGTGAGGGTAACGCTTCGGGGAAGGGTTAGGGTTTGGGTTCGGGCTAGGGTTAGGGATAGGGGACGGGAACTGTTTAGGATCCAGGTGAGGGTACGACAATGGTTTATGGTGAGCGTACGTGTGAGGGCACAGGTTAGTGTTAGCGTACGGGTTAGGATTAGGGGACGGGTGAGGGTAAGGTTTCTGGGAAGGGTTAGGGTTAGGGTTCGGGCTAGGATTAGGGATAGGAGACGGGGACGGTTTAGGGTCCAGGTGAGGGTACGACAACGGTTTAGGGTGAGCGTACGTGTGAGGGCACGGGTTAGTATTAGCTTACGGGTTAGGATTAGGAGACGGGTGAGGGTAAGGCTTCGGGGAAGGGTTAGGGTTAGGGTTCGGGCTAGGGTTAGGGTTAGGGGACGGGCACGGTTTAGGTTCCAGGTGAGGGTACGACAACGGTTTAGGGTGAGCATACGTGTGAGGGCACGGGTTAGTGTTAGCGTACGGGTTAGGATTATGGGATGGGTGAGATAAGGCTTCGGGGAAGGGTTAGGTTTAGGGTTCGGGCTAGGGATAGGGTTAGGGGACGGGGACGGTTTAGGGTCCAGGTGAGGGTACGACAACGGTTTAGGGTGACCGTACGTGTGAGGGCACGGGTTAGTGTTAGCGTAAGGGTTAGGATTAGGGGACGGGTGAGGTTAAGGCTTCGGGGAAGGGTTAGGGTTAGGGTTCGGCCTAAGGTTAGGGTTAGGGGACAGGGACGGTTTAGGGTTCAGGTGAGGGTACGACAATGGTTTAGGGTGAGCGTACGTGTGAGGGCACAGGTTAGTGTTAGCGTATGGGTTAGGATTAGGGGACGGGTGAGGGAAAGGCTTCGGGGAAGGGTTAGGGTTAGGGTTTGGGCTAGGGTTAGGGTTAGGGGACGGGGACTGTTTAGGGTCCAAGTGAGGGTACGACAACGGTTTAGGGTTAGCGTACGTGTGAGGGCACGGGTTAGTGTTAGCGTACTGGTTAGGATTAGGGGAGGGCTGAGGGTAAGGCTTCGGGAACGGGTTAGTGTTAGGGTTCGGGCTAGGGTTAGGGTTAGGGGACGGGGACGGTTTAGGGTCCAGGTGAGGGTACGACAATGGTTTAGGGTGAGCGTACGTGTGAGGGCACGGGTTAGTGTTAGTGTACGGGTTAGGATTAGGGGACGGGTGAGGGTAAGGCTTCGGCCAAGGGTTAGGGTTAGAGTTCGGGCTAGGTTTAGGGTTAGGGGACAGGGACGGTTTAGGGTCCAGATGAGGGTACGACAACGGTTTAGGGTGAGCGTACGTGTGAGGGCATGGGTTAGTGTTAGCGTACAGGTTAGGATTAGGGGACGGGTGAGGGTAAGGCTTCGGGGAAGGGTTAGGGTTAGGGTTTGGGCTACGGTTAGGGTTAGGGGATAGGGACGGTTTAGGGTCCAGGTGAGGGTACGACAACGGTTTAGGGTGAGTGTACGTGTGAGGGCACGAGTTAGTGTTAGCGTACGGGTTAGGATTAGGGGACGGGTGAGGGTAAGGCTTCGGGGAAGGGTTAGGGTTGGGGTTCGGGCTAGGCTTAGGGTTAGGTGACGGGGATGGTTTAGGGTCCAGGTGAGTGTACGACAACGGTTTAGGGTGAGTGTACGTGTGAGGGTACGGGTTAGTGTTAGCCTGCGGGTTAGGATTGGGGGACGGGTGAGGGTAAGGCTTCAGGGAAGGGTTAGGGTTAGGGTTCAGGCTAGGGTTAGGCTTAGGTGACGGGGACTGTTTAGGTTCCAGGTGAGGGTACGGCAACGGTTTAGGGTGAGCGTACGTGTGAGGGCGCGGGTTAGCGTTAGCGTACGGGTTAGGATTAGGGGACGGGTGAGGGTAACGCTTCGGGGAAGGGTTAGGGTTTGGGTTCGGGCTAGGGTTAGGGATAGGGGACGGGGACGTTTTAGGGTCCAGGTGAGGGTACGACAACAGTTTATGGTGAGCGTACGTGTGACGGCACGGGTTAGTGTTAGCGTACGGGTTAGGATTAGGGGACGGGTGAGGGTAAGGCTTCGGGGAAGGGTTAGGGTTAGGGTTCGGGCTAGGGTTAGGGATAGGGGATGGGGATGGTTTAGGGTCCAGGTGAGGGTACGACAACAGTTTATGGTGAGCGTACGTGTGAGGGCACGGGTTAGTTTTAGCGTACGGGTTAGGATTAGGGGACGGGTGAGGGTAAGGCTTCGGGGAAGGGTTAGGGTTAGGGTTCGGGCTAGGGTTACTGTTACGGGACGGGGACGGTTTAGGGTCCAGGTGAGGGTACGACAACGGTTTATGGTGAGCGTACATGTAAGGGCACGGGTTAGTGTTAGCGAACGTGTTAGGATTAGGGGACGGGTGAGGGTAAGGCTTCGGGGAAGGGTTAGGCTTAGGGTTCGGGCTAGGGTTAGGGTTAGGGGACGGGGACGGTTTAGGGTCCAGGTGAGTTTACGACAATCGTTTAGGGTGAGCGTACGTGTGAGGGCACGGGTTCGTGTTAGCGTACGGGTTCGGGTTAGGGGACGGGTGAGGGTAAGGCTTCGGGGAAGGGTTAGAGTTAGGGTTCGGGCTAGGGTTAGGGTTAGGGGACGGGGACGGTTTATGGTCCAGGTGAGGGTACGACAACGGTTTAGGGTGAGTGTACGTGTTAGGGCACGGTTTAGTGTTAGCGTACGGGTTAGGATTAGGGGACGGGTGAGGGTAAGGGTTCGGTGAAGGGTTAGGGTTAGAGTTCTGGCTAGGTTTAGGGTTAGGGGACAGGGACAGTTTAGGGTCCAGATGAGGGTACGACAACGGTTTAGGGTGAGCGAACGTGTGAGGGCACGGGTTAGTGTTAGCGTACGGGTTAGGATTAGGGGACGGGTTAGGGTAAGGCTTCCGGGAAGGGTTAGGGTTAGGGTTCGGGCTAGGCTTAGGGTTAGGGGACGGGGACGGTTTAGGGTCCAGGTGAGTGTACGACAACGGTTTAGTGTGAGCGTACGTGTGAGGGCACGGGTTAGTGTTAGCATACGGGTTAGGATTAGGGGACGGGTGAGGGTAAGGCTTCGGGGAAGGGTTAGGGTTAGGGTTCGGGCTAGGATTAGGGTTAGGAGACGGGGACGGTTTAGGGTCCAGGTGAGGGTACGACAACGGTTTAGGGTGAGCATACATGTGAGGGCACGGGTTAGTGTTAGCGTACGGGTTAGGATTACGGGACGGGTGTGGGTAAGGCTTCGGGGAAGGGTTAGGTGTAGGGTTCGGGCTAGGGTTAGGGTTAGGTGACGGGGACGGTTTAGGGTCCAGGTGAGGGTACGACAACGATTTAGGGTGAGCGTACGTGTTAGGGCACGGGTTAGTGTTAGCGTACGGGTTAGGATTAGGGGACGGGTGAGGGTAAGGCTTCTGGGAAGGGTTAGGGTTAGGGTTGTGGCTAGGGTTAGGGTTAGGGGACGGGGACCGTTTAGGGTCCAGGTGAGGGTACGACAACGGTTTAGGGTGAGCGTACGTGTTAGGGCACGGGTTAGTGTTAGCGAACGGGTTAGGATTAGGGGACGGGTGAGGGTAAGGCTTCGGGGAAGGGTTAGGGTTAGGGTTCGGGCTAGGGTTAGGGTTAGGGGACGGGGAAGGTTTAGAGTCCAGGTGAGTTTACGACAATCGTTTAGGATGAGCGTACGTGTGAGGGCACGGGTTCGTGTTAGCGTACGGGTTAGGATTAGGGGACGGGTGAGGGTAAGGCTTCGGGGAAGGGTTAGGGTTAGGGTTCGGGCTAGGGTTAGGATTAGGGGACGGGGACGGTTTAAGGTCCAGGTGAGGGTACGACAACGTTTTAGGGTGAGCGTACGTGTGAGGGCACAGGTTAGTGTTAGCATACGGGTTAGGATTAGGGGACGGGTGAAGGTAAGGCTTCGGGCAAGGGTTAGGGTTAGGGTTCGGGCTAGGGTTAGGGTTCGGGGACGGGGACGGTTTAGGGTCCAGGTGAGGGTACGACAACGGTTTAGGGTGAGCGTGCGTGTGAGGGCACAGGTTAGTGTTAGCGTACGGGTTAGGATTAGGGGACGGGTGAGGGTAATGCTTCGGGCAAGGATTAGGGTTAGGGTTCGGGCTAGGGTTAGGGTTAGGGGACGGGGACGGTTTAGGGTCCGGGTGAGGGTACGACAACGGTTTAGGGTGAGCGTACGTGTTAGGGCACGGGTTAGTGTTAGCGTACGGGTTAGGATTAGGGGACAGGTGAGGGTAAGGCTTCTGGGAAGAGTTAGGGTTAGGGTTCGGGCTAGGGTTAGGGTTAGGGGACGGGGACGGTTTAGGGTCCAGGTGAGGGTACGACAACGGTTTAGGGTGAGCGTACGTGTTAGGGCACGGTTTAGTGTTAGCGTACGGGTTAGGATTAGGGGACGGGTGAGGGTAAGGCTTCGGGGAAGGGTTAGGGTTAGGGTTGGGGCTAGGGTTCGGGTTAGGGGACGGGGACGGTTTAGGGTCCAGGTGAGGGTACGACAACGGTTTAGGGTGAGCGTACGTGTGAGGGCACTGGTTAGTGTTAGCGAACGGGTTAGGATTAGGGGACGGGTGAGGGTAAGGCTTCGGGGAAGGGTTAGGGTTAGGGTTCGGGCTAGGGTTAGGGTTAGGGGACGGGGACGGTTTAGGGTCCAGCTGAGTGTTCGACAATGGCTTAGGTTGAGCGTACGTGTGAGGGCACGGGTTTGTGTTCGCGTACTGGTTAGGATTAGGGGACTGGTGAGGGTAAGGCTTCGGGGAAGGGTTAGGCTTAGGGTTCGGGCTAGGGGTAGGGATAGGGGACGGGGACGGTTTAGGGTCCAGGTGAGAGTACGACAACGGTTTAGGGTGAGCGTACGTGTGAGGGCACGGGTTACTGTTAGCGTACGAGTTAGGATTAGGGGACGGGTGAGGGTAAGGCTTCGGGAAAGGGTTAGGGTTAGGGTTCGGGCTAGGGTTAGGGGACGGGGACGGGGACGGTTTAGGGTCCAGGTGAGGGTACGACAACGGTTTAGGGTGAGCGTACGTGTGAGGGCACGGTTTAGTGTTAGCGTACGGGTTAGGATTAGGGGACAGGTGAGGGTAAGACTTCTGGGAACGGTTAGGGTTAGGGTTCGGGCTAGGGTTAGGGTTAGGGGATGGGGACGGTTTAGGGTCCAGGTGAGGGTACGACAACGGTTTATGGTGAGCGTACATGTGAGGGCACGGGTTAGTGTTAGCGAACGGGTTAGGATTAGGGGACTGGTGAGGGTAAGGCTTCGGGGAAGGGTTAGGGTTAGGGTTCGGGCTAGGGTTAGGGTTAGGGGACGGGGACGGTTTAGGGTCCAGGTGAGTTTACGACAATTGTTTAGGGTGAGCGTACGTGTGAGGGCACGGGTTCGTGTTAGCGTACGGGTTACGATTAGGGGACGGGTGAGGGTAAGGCTTCGGGGAAGGGTTAGGGTTAGGGTTCGGGCTAGGGTTAGGGTTAGGGGACGGGGACGGTTTAGGGTCCAGGTGAGGTTACGACAACGGTTTAGGCTGAGCGTACGTGTCAGGGCACAGGTTAGTGTTAGCATACGGGTTATGATTAGGGGACGGGTGAGGGTAAGGCTTCGGGCAAGGGTTAGGTTTAGGGTTCGGGCTAGGGTTAGGGTTAGGGGACGGTGACGGTTTAGGGTCCAGGTGAGGGTACGACAACGGTTTAGGGTGAGCTTACGTGTTAGGGCACGGGTTAGTGTTAGCGTACGGTTTAGGATTAGGGGACGGGTGAGGGTAAGGCTTCGGGGAAGGGTTAGGGTTAGGGTGCGGGCTAGGGTTAGGGTTAGGGGACGGGGACGGTTCAGGGTCCAGGTGAGGGTACGACAACGGTTTAGGGTGAGCGTACGTGTGAGGGCACGGGTTAGTGTTAGCGTACGGGTTAGGATTAGGGGACGGGTGAGGGTAAGGCTTCGGGGAAGTGTTATGTTTAGGGTTCGGGCTAGGGTTAGGGTTAGGGGACGGGGACGGTTTAGGGTCCAGGTGAGGGTACGACAACGGTTTAGGGTGAGCGTACGTGTGAGGGGACGGGTTAGTGTTATAATACGGGTTAGGATTAGGGGACGGGTGAGGGTAAGGCTTCGGGGAAGTGTTAGTGTTAGGGTTCGGGCTAGGGTTAGGGTTAGGGGACGGGGACGGTTTAGGGTCCAGGTGAGGGTACGACAACAGTTTAGGGTGAGCGTACGTGTGAGGGCACGGGTTAGTGTTAGCGTACTGATTAGGATTAGGGGACGGGTGAGGGTAAGGCTTCGGGGAAGGGTTAGGGTTAGGGTTCGGGCTAGGGTTAGGGTTAGGGGACGGGGACGGTTTAGGGTCCAGGTGAGGGTACGACAACGGTTTAGGGTGAGCATACGTGTGAGGGCACGGTTTAGTGTTAGCGTACGCGTTAGAATTATGTGATGGGTGAGGGTAAGGCTTCGGGGAAGGGTTAGGGTTAGGGTTCGGGCTAGGGTTACGGTTAGGGGATGGGGATGCTTTAGGGTCCAGGTGAGGGTACGACAACGATTTAGGGTGAGCGTACGTGTGAGGGCACGGGTTAGTGTTAGCGTACAGGTTAGGATTAGGGGACGGCTGAGGGTAAGGCTTCGGGGAAGGGTTAGTTCTAGGGTTCGGGCTAGGGTTAGGGTTAGGGGACGGGGACGGTTTAGGGTCCAGGTGAGGGTACGACAACGGTTTAGGGTGAGCGTACGTGTGAGGGCACGGGTT
This sequence comes from Orcinus orca, assembly GCF_937001465.1. NCBI lineage: Eukaryota > Metazoa > Chordata > Mammalia > Artiodactyla > Delphinidae > Orcinus > Orcinus orca. The sequence continues at coordinate 37,454,442 of NC_064563.1, forward strand.
AGTGTTATCGTACGGGTTAGGATTAGGAGACGGGTGAGGGTAAGGCTTCTGGGAAGGGTTAGGGTTAGGGTTCGGGCTAGGGTTAGGGTTACGGAACGGGGACGGTTTAGGGTCCAGGTGAGGGTACGACAACGGTTTAGGGTGAGCGTACGTGTGAGGGCACGTGTTAGTGTTAGCGAACGGGTTAGGATTAGGGGACATGTGAGGGTAAGGCTTCGGGGAAGGGTTAGGGTTAGGGTTCGGGCTAGGGTTAGGGTTAGGGGACGCGGATGGTTTAGGGTCCAGGTGAGGGTACGACAACGGTTTAGTGTGAGTGTACGTGTGAGGGCACGGGTTAGTGTTAGCGTACGGGTTAGGATTAGGGGACGGGTGAGGGTAAGGCTTCGGGGAAGTGTTAGGGTTAGGGTTGGGCTAGGCTTAGCGTGAGGGGACGGGGACGGTTTAGGGTCCAGGTGAGGGTACGACAACGGTTTAGGGTGAGCGTACGTGTGAGGGTACGGGTTAGTGTTAGCCTGCGGGGTAGGATTGGGGGACGGGTGAGGGTAAGGCTTCAGGGAAGGGTTAGGGTTAGGGTTCGGGCTAGGGTTAGGGTTAGGTGACGGGGACTGTTTAGGGCCCAGGTGAGGGTACGACAACGGTTTAGGGTGAGCGTACGTGTGAGAGCGCGGGTTAGATTTAGCGTACGGGATAGGATTAGGGGACGAGTGAGGGTAACGCTTCGGGGAAGGGTTAGGGTTTGGGTTCGGGCTAGGGTTAGGGATAGGGGACGGGAACTGTTTAGGGTCCAGGTGAGGGTACGACAATGGTTTATGGTGAGCGTACGTGTGAGGGCACAGGTTAGTGTTAGCGTACGGGTTAGGATTAGGGGACGGGTGAGGGTAAGGTTTCTGGGAAGGGTTAGGGTTAGGGTTCGGGCTAGGGTTAGGGATAGGAGACGGGGACGGTTTAGGGTCCAGGTGAGGGTACGACAACGGTTTAGGGTGAGCGTACGTGTGAGGGCACGGGTTAGTATTAGCGTACGGGTTAGGATTAGGGGACGGGTGAGGGTAAGGCTTCGGGGAAGGGTTAGGGTTAGGGTTCGGGCTAGGGTTAGGGTTAGGGGACGGGCACGGTTTAGGGTCCAGGTGAGGGTACGACAACGGTTTAGGGTGAGCATACGTGTGAGGGCACGGGTTAGTGTTAGCGTACGGGTTAGGATTATGGGATGTGTGAGATAAGGCTTCGGGGAAGGGTTAGGGTTAGGGTTCGGGCTAGGGTTAGGGTTAGGGGACGGGGACGGTTTAGGGTCCAGGTGAGGGTACGACAACGGTTTAGGGTGAGCGTACGTGTGAGGGCACGGGTTAGTGTTAGCGTAAGGGTTAGGATTAGGGGACGGGTGAGGTTAAGGCTTCGGGGAAGGGTTAGGGTTAGGGTTCGGCCTAAGGTTAGGGTTAGGGTACAGGGACGGTTTAGGGTTCAGGTGAGGGTACGACAATGGTTTAGGGTGAGTGTACGTGTGAGGGCACAGGTTAGTGTTAGCGTACGGGTTAGGATTAGGGGACGGGTGAGGGTAAGGCTTCGGGGAAGGGTTAGGGTTGGGGTTCGGGCTAGGCTTAGGGTTAGGTGACGGGGACGGTTTAGGGTCCAGGTGAGTGTACGACAACGGTTTAGGGTGAGTGTACGTGTGAGGGTACGGGTTAGTGTTAGCCTGCGGGTTAGGATTGGGGGACGGGTGAGGGTAAGGCTTCAGGGAAGGGTTAGGGTTAGGGTTCAGGCTAGGGTTAGGCTTAGGTGACGGGGACTGTTTAGGTTCCAGGTGAGGGTACGGCAACGGTTTAGGGTGAGCGTACGTGTGAGGGCGCGGGTTAGCGTTAGCGTACGGGTTAGGATTAGGGGACGGGTGAGGGTAACGCTTCGGGGAAGGGTTAGGGTTTGGGTTCGGGCTAGGGTTAGGGATAGGGGACGGGGACGTTTTAGGGTCCAGGTGAGGGTACGACAACAGTTTATGGTGAGCGTACGTGTGACGGCACGGGTTAGTGTTAGCGTACGGGTTAGGATTAGGGGACGGGTGAGGGTAAGGCTTCGGGGAAGGGTTAGGGTTACGGTTCGGGCTAGGGTTAGGGATAGGGGATGGGGATGGTTTAGGGTCCAGGTGAGGGTACGACAACAGTTTATGGTGAGCGTACGTGTGAGGGCACGGGTTAGTGTTAGCGTACGGGTTAGGATTAGGGGACGGGTGAGGGTAAGGCTTCGGGGAAGGGTTAGGGTTAGGGTTCGGGCTAGGGTTACGGTTACGGGACGGGGACGGTTTAGGGTCCAGGTGAGGGTACGACAACGGTTTGTGGTGAGCGTACATGTAAGGGCACGGGTTAGTGTTAGCGAACGTGTTAGGATTAGGGGACGGGTGAGTGTAAGGCTTCGGGGAAGGGTTAGGCTTAGGGTTCGGGCTAGGGTTAGGGTTAGGGGACGGGGACGGTTTAGGGTCCAGGTGAGTTTACGACAATCATTTAGGGTGAGCGTACGTGTGAGGGCACGGGTTCGTGTTAGCGTACGGGTTAGGATTAGGGGACGGGTGAGGGTAAGGCTTCGGGGAAGGGTTAGGGTTAGGGTTCGGGCTAGGGTTAGGATTAGGGGACGGGGACGGTTTAAGGTCCAGGTGAGGGTACGACTACGGTTTAGGGTGAGCGTACGTGTGAGGGCACAGGTTAGTGTTAGCATACGGGTTAGGATTAGGGGACGGTGAAGGTAAGGCTTCGGGCAAGGGTTAGGGTTAGGGTTCGGGCTAGGGTTAGGGTTCGGGGACGGGGACGGTTTAGGGTCCAAGTGAGGGTACGACAACGGTTTAGGGTGAGCGTGCGTGTGAGGGCACAGGTTAGTGTTAGCGTACGGGTTAGGATTAGGGGACGGGTGAGGGTAAGGCTTCGGGCAAGGGTTAGGGTTAGGGTTCGGGCTAGGGTTAGGGTTAGCGGACGGGGACGGTTTAGGGTCCAGGTGAGGGTACGACAACGGTTTAGGGTGAGCGTACGTGTTAGGGCACGGGTTAGTGTTAGCGTACGGGTTAGGATTAGGGGACATGTGAGGGTAAGGCTTCTGGGAAGAGTTAGGGTTAGGGTTTGGGCTAGGGTTAGGGTTAGGGGACGGGGACGGTTTATGGTCCAGGTGAGGGTACGACGACGATTTAGGGTGAGCGTACGTGTTAGGGCACGGTTTAGTGTTAGCGTACGTGTTAGGATTAGGGGATGGGTGAGGGTAAGGCTTTTGGGAAGGGTTAGGGTTAGGGTTGGGGCAAGGGTTAGGGTTAGGGGACGGGGACGGTTTATGGTCCAGGTGAGGGTACGACATCGGTTTAGGGTGAGCGTACGTGTGAGGGCACGGTTTAGTGTTAGCGAACGGGTTAGGATTAGGGGACGGGTGAGGGTAAGGCTTCGGGGAAGGGTTAGGGTTAGGGTTCGGGCTAGGGTTAGGGTTAGGGGACGCGGACGGTTTAGGCTCCAGCTGAGTGTTCGACAATGGCTTAGGGTGAGCGTACGTGTGAGGGCACGGGTTAGTGTTAGCGTACGGGTTAGGATTAGGGGACTGGTGAGGGTAAGGCTTCGGGGAAGGGTTAGGCTAAGGGTTCGGGCTAGGGGTAGGGATAGGGGACGGGGACTGTTTAGGGTCCAGGTGAGAGTACGACAATGGTTTAGGGTGAGCGTACGTGTGAGGGCACGGGTTACTGTTAGCGTACGGGTTAGGATTAGGGGACGGGTGAGGGTAAGGCTTCGGGGAAGGGTTAGGGTTAGGGTTCAGGCTAGGGTTAGGGTTAGGGGACGGGGACGGTTTAGGGTCCAGGTGAGGGTACGACAACGGTTTAGGGTGAGCGTACGTGTGAGGGCACAGGTTAGTGTTAGCATACGGGTTACGATTAGGGGACGGGTGAAGGTAAGGCTTCGGGCAAGGGTTAGGGTTAGGGTTCGGGCTAGTGTTAGGGTTCGGGGACGGGGACGGTTTAGGGTCCAGGTGAGGGTACGACAACGGTTTAGGGTGAGCGTGCGTGTGAGGGCACAGGTTAGTGTAAGCGTACGGGTTAGGATTAGGGGACGGGTAAGGGTAAGGCTTCGGGCAAGGGTTAGGGTTAGGGTTCGGGCTAGGGTTAGGGTTAGGGGACGGGGACGGTTTAGGGTCCAGGTGAGGGTACGACAACGGTTTAGGGTGAGCGTACGTGTTAGGGCACGGGTTAGTGTTATCGTACGGGTTAGGATTAGGGGACGGGTGAGGGTAAGGTTTCTGGGAAGGGTTAGGGTTAGGGTTCGGGCTAGGGTTAGGGTTAGGGGACGGGGACGGTTTAGGGTCCAGGTGAGGGTACGACAACGGTTTATGGTGAGCGTACATGTGAGGGCTCGGGTTAGTGTTAGCGAACGTGTTAGGATTAGGGGACGGGTGAGGGTAAGGCTTCGGGGAAGGGTTAGGGTTAGGGTTCGGGCTAGGGTTAGGGTTAGGGGACGGGGACGGTTTAGGGTCCAGGTGAGTTTACGACAATCGTTTAGGGTGAGCGTAGGTGTGAGGGCACGGGTTCGTGTTAGCGTACGGGTTAGGATTAGGGGACGGGTGAGGGTAAGGCTTCGGGGAAGGGTTAGGGTTAGGGTTCGGGCTAGAGTTAGGGTTAGAGGACGGGGACGGTTCAGGGTCCAGGTGAGGGTACGACAACGGTTTAGGGTGAGCGTATGTGTGAGGGCACGGGTTAGTGTTAGCGTACGGGTTAGGATTAGGGGACGGGTGAGGGTAAGGCTTCGGGGAAGTGTTATGTTTAGGGTTCGGGCTAGGGTTAGGGTTAGGGGACGGGGATGGTTTAGGGTCCAGGTGAGGGTACGACAACGGTTTAGGGTGAGCGTACGTGTGAGGGGACGGGTTAGTGTTAGCGTACGGGTTAGGATTAGGGGACGGGTGAGGGTAAGGCTTCGGTGAAGGGTTTGGGTTAGGGTTCGGGCTAGGGTTAGGGTTAGGGGACGGGGACGGTTTAGGGTCCAGGTGAGGGTACGACAACGGTTTAGGGTGAGCTTACGTGTTAGGGCATGGGTTAGTGTTAGCGTACGGTTTAGGATTAGGGGACGGGTGAGTGTAAGGCTTCGGGGAAGGGTTAGGGTTAGGGTGCGGGCTAGGGTTAGTGTTAGGGGACGGGGACGGTTCAGGGTCCAGGTGAGGGTACGACAACGGTTTAGGGTGAGCGTACGTGTGAGGGCACGGGTTAGTGTTAGCGTACGGGTTAGGATTAGGGGACGGGTGAGGGTAAGGCTTCGGGGAAGTGTTATGTTTATGGTTCGGGCTAGGGTTAGGGTTAGGGGACGGGGACGGTTTAGGGTCCAGGTGAGGGTATGACAACGGTTTAGGGTGAGCGTACGTGTGAGGGCACGGGTTAGTGTTAGCGTACGGGTTAGGATTAGGGGACGGTTGAGGGTAAGGCTTCGGGGAAGGGTTAGTGTTAGGGTTCGGGCTAGGGTTAGGGTTAGGGGACGGGGACGGTTTAGGGTCCAGGTGAGGGTACGACAACAGTTTAGGGTGAGCGTACGTGTGAAGGCACGGGTTAGTGTTAGCGTAAGGGTTAGGATTAGGGGACGGGTGAGGGTAAGGCTTCTGGGAAGGGTTAGGGTTAGGGTTCGGGCTAGGGTTAGGGTTACGGAACAGGGACGGTTTAGGGTCCAGGTGAGGGTACGACAACGGTTTATGGTGAGCGTACGTGTGAGGGCACGGGTTAGTGTTAGCGAACGGGTTAGGATTAGGGGACGGGTGAGGGTAAGGCTTCGGGGAAGGGTTAGGGTTAGGGTTCGGGCTAGGGTTAGGGTTAGGGGACGGGGACGGTTTAGGGTCCAGGTGAGGGTACGACAACGGTTTAGGTTGAGCGTACGTGTGAGGGCACAGGTTAGTGTTAGCATACGGGTTAGGATTAGGGGACGGGTGAGAGTAAGGCTTCGGGCAAGGGTTAGGGTTAGGGTTCGGGCTAGGGTTAGGGTTAGGGGACGGTGACAGTTTAGGGTCCAGGTGAGGATACGACAACGTTTTAGGGTGAGCGTACGTGTGAGGGCACGGGTTAGTGTTAGCGTACGGGTTAGGATTAGGGGACGGGTGAGTGTAAGGCTTCGGGGAAGTGTTAGGTTAGGGTTCCGGCTAGGGTTAGGGTTAAGGGACGGGGACGGTTTAGGGTCCAGGTGAGTGTACGACAACGGTTTAGGGTGAGCGTTCGTGTGAGGGCACAGGTTAGTGTTAGCGTACTTGTTAGGATTAGGGGACGGGTGAGGGTAAGGCTTCGGGGAAGGGTTAGGGTTAGGGTTCGGGCTAGGGTTAGGGTTAGGGGACGGGGATGGTTTACGTTCCAGGTGAGGGTACGACAACGGTTTAGGGTGAGCGTACGTGTGAGGGCACGGGTTAGTGTTAGCGTTCGGGTTAGGATTACGGGACGGGTGAGGGAAAGGCTTCGGGGAAGGGTTAGGGTTAGGGTTCGGGCTGGGGTTACGGTTAGGGGACGGGGACGGTTTAGGGTCCAGGTGAGTGTATGACAACGGTTTAGGGTTAGCGTACGTGTGAGGGCACGGGTTAGTGTTACCGTACGGGTTAGGATTAGGGGACGGGTGAGGGTAAGGCTTCGGGGAAGGGTTAGGGTTAGAGTTCGGGCTAGTGTTAGGGTTAGGGGACAGGGACGGTTTAGGGTCCAGATGAGGGTACGACAACGGTTTAGGGTGAGCGTACGTGTGAGGGCACGGGTTAGTGTTAGCGTACGGGTTAGGATTAGGGGACGGGTGAGGGTAAGGCTTCGGGGAAGGGTTAGGGTTAGGGTTCGGGCTAGGATTAGGGTTAGGGCATGGGGACGGTTTAGGGTCCAGGTGAGGGTACAACAACGGTTTAGGGTGAGCGTACATGTGAGGGCACGGGTTAGTGTTAGCGTACGGGTTAGGATTAGTGCACAGGTGAGGGTAAGGCTTCTGGGAAGGGTTAGGGTTAGGGTTGGGGCTAGGGTTAGGGTTAGGGGACGGGGACGGTTTAGGGTCCAGGTGAGGGTACGACAACGGTTTAGGGTGAGCGTACGTGTGAGGGCACGGGTTAGTGTTAGCGAACGTGTTAGGATTAGGGGACGGGTGAGGGTAAGACTTCGGGGAAGGGTTAGGGTTAGGGTTCGGGCTAGGGTTAGGGTTAGGGGACGGGGACGGTTTAGGGTCCAGCTGAGTGTTCGACAATGGCTTAGGGTGAGTGTACGTGTGAGGGCACGGGTTAGTGTTAGCGTACGGGTTAGGATTAGGGGACTGGTGAGGGTAAGGCTTCGGGGAAGGGTTAGGCTTAGGGTTCGGGCTAGGGTTAGGGTTAGGGGATGGGGATGGTTTAGGGTCCAGGTGAGAGTACGACAACGGTTTAGGGTGAGCGTACGTGTGAGGGCACGGGTTACTGTTAGCGTACGGGTTAGGATTAGGGGACGGGTGAGGGTAAGGCTTCGGGAAAGGGTTAGGGTTAGGGTTCGGGCTAGGGTTAGGGTTAGGGGACGGGGACGGTTTAGGGTCCAGGTGAGGGTACGACAACGGTTTAGGGTGAGCGTACGTGTGAGGGCACGGGTTAGTGTTAGCGTACGGGTTAGGATTAGGGGACGGGTGAGGGTAAGACTTCTGGGAACGGTTAGGGTTAGGTTTCGGGCTAGGGTTAGGGTTAGGGGACGGGGACGGTTTAGGGTCCAGGTGAGGGTACGACAACGGTTTATGGTGAGCGTACGTGTGAGGGCACGGGTTAGTGTTAGCGAACGGGTTAGGATTGGGGACTGGTGAGGGTAAGGCTTCGGGGAAGGGTTAGGGTTAGGGTTCGGGCTAGGGTTGGGGTTAGGGGACGGGGACGGTTTAGGGTCCAGGTGAGGGTACGACAACGGTTTAGGGTGAGCGTACGTGTGAGGGCACAGGTTAGTGTTAGCGTACGGGTTAGGATTAGGGGACGGGTGAGGGTAAGGCTTCGGGGAAGGGTTAGGGTTAGGGTGCGGGCTAGGGTTAGGGTTAGGGGCCGGGGACGGTTAAGGGTCCAGGTGAGGGTACGACAACGGTTTAGGGTGAGCGTACGTGTGAGGGCACGGGTTAGTGTTAGCGTACGGGTTAGGATTAGGGGACGGGTGAGGGTAAGGCTTCGGGGAAGTGTTATGTTTAGGGTTCGGGCTAGGGTTAGGGTTAGGGGACGGGGACGGTTTAGGGTCCAGGTGAGGGTACGACAACGGTTTAGGGTAAGCGTACGTGTGAGGGGACGGGTTAGTGTTATCGAATGGGTTAGGATTAGGGGACGGGTGAGGGTAAGGCTTCGGGGAAGGGTTAGTGTTAGGGTTCGGGCTAGGGTTAGGGTTAGGGGACGGGGACGGTTTAGGGTCCAGGTGAGGGTACGACAACGGTTTAGGGTGAGCGTACGTGTGAGGGCACGGGTTAGTGTTAGCGTACGGATTAGGATTACGGGACGGGTGAGGGTAAGGCTTCGGGGAAGGGTTAGGGTTAGGGTTCGGGCTAGGGTTAGGGTTAGGGGACGGGGACGGTTTAGGGTCCAGGTGAGGGTACGACAACGGTTTAGGGTGAGCATACGTGTGAGGGCACGGGTTAGTGTTAGCGTACGGTTTAGAATCATGTGATGGGTGAGGGTAAGGCTTCGGGGAAGGGTTAGGGTTAGGGTTCGGGCTAGGGTTAGGGTTAGGGGACGCGGACGGTTTAGGGTCCAGCTGAGTGTTCGATAATGGCTTAGGGTGAGCGTACGTGTGAGGGCACGGGTTAGTGTTAGCGTACGGGTTAGGATTAGGGGACTGGTGAGGGTAAGGCTTCGGGGAAGGGTTAGGGTTAGGTTTCGGGCTAGGGTTAGGGTTAGGGGACGGCGACGGTTTAGGGTCCAGGTGAGGGTACGACAACGGTTTAGGGTGAGCGTACGTGTGAGGGCACGGGTTAGTGTTAGCGAACGGGTTAGGATTAGGGGACGGGTGAGGGTAAGGCTTCGGGGAAGGGTTAGGGTTAGGGTTCGGGCTAGGGTTAGGGTTAGGGGACGGGGACGGTTTAGGGTCCAGGCGAGTGTACGACAATGGTTTAGGGTGAGCGTACGTGTGAGGGAACGGGTTAGTGTTAGCGTACGGGTTAGGATTAGGGGACGGGTGAGGGTAAGACTTCTGGGAACGGTTAGGGTTAGGTTTCGGGCTAGGGTTAGGGTTAGGGGACGGCGACGGTTTAGGGTCCAGGTGAGGGTACGACAACGGTTTAGGGTGAGCGTACGTGTGAGGGCACGGGTTAGTGTTAGCGAACGGGTTAGGATTAGGGGACGGGTGAGGGTAAGGCTTCGGGGAAGGGTTAGGGTTAGGGTTCGGGCTAGGGTTAGGGTTAGGGGACGGGGACGGTTTAGGGTCCAGGTGAGGGTACAACGGTTTATGGTGAGCGTACATGTGAGGGTACGGGTTAGTGTTAGCTAACTTGTTAGGATTAGGGAACGGGTGAGGGTAAGGCTTCGGGGAAGGGTTAGGGTTAGGGTTCGGGCTAGGGTTAGGGTTAGGGGACGGGGACGGTTTAGGGTCCAGGTGAGTGTACGACAATCGTTTAGGGTGAGCATACGTGTGAGGGCACGGGTTCGTGTTAGCGTACGGGTTAGGATTACGGGACGGGTGAGGGTAAGGCTTCGGGGAAGGGTTAGGGTTAGGGTTCGGGCTAGGGTTAGGGTTAGGGGACGGGGACGGTTTACGGTCCACGTGAGGGTACGACAACGGTTTAGGGTGAGCATACGTGTGATGGCACAGGTTAGTGTTAGCATACGGGTTAGGATTAGGGGACGGGTGAAGGTAAGGCTTCGGGCAAGGGTTAGGGTTAGGGTTCGGGCTAGGGTTAGGGTTCGGGGACGGGGACGGTTTAGGGTCCAGGTGAGGGTACGACAACGTTTTAGGGTGAGCGTACGTGTGAGGGCACGGGTTAGTGTTAGCGTACGGGTTAGGATTAGGGGACGGGTGAGGGTAAGGCTTCGGGGAAGGGTTAGGGTTAGGGTTCGGGCTAGGGTTAGGGTTAGGGGACGGGGACGGTTTAGGGTCCAGGTGAGGGTACGACAACGGTTTAGGGTGAGCGTACGTGTGAGGGCACGGGTTAGTGTTAGCGTACGGGTTAGGATTAGGGGACGGGTGAGGGAAAGACTTCAGGGAAGGGTTAGGGTCAGGGTTCGGGCTAGGGTTAGGGTTAGGGGACGGGGACGGTTTAGGGTCCAGGTGAGGGTACGACAACGGTTTAGGGTGAGCGTACGTGTGAGGGCACGGGTTAGTGTTAGCGTACGGGTTAGGATTAGGGGACGGGTGAGGGTAAGGCTTCGGGGAAGGGTTAGGGTTAGAGTTCGGGCTAGGGTTAGGGTTAGGGGACAGGGACGGTTTAGGGTCCAGGTGAGGGTACGACAACAGTTTAGGGTGAGCGTACGTGTTAGGGCACGGGTTAGTGTTATCGTACGGGTTAGGATTAGGGGACTGGTGAGGGTAAGGCTTCTGGGAAGGGTTAGGGTTAGGGTTCGGGCTAGGGTTAGGGTTAGGGGACGGGGACGGTTTAGGGTCCAGGTGAGGGTACGACAACGGTTTAGGGTGAGCGTGCGTGTGAGGGCACAGGTTAGTGTTAGCGAACGGGTTAGGATTAGGGGACGGGTGAGGGTAAGACTTCTGGGAACGGTTAGGGTTAGGTTTCGGGCTAGGGTTAGGGTTAGGGGACGGCGACGGTTTAGGGTCCAGGTGAGGGTACGACAACGGTTTAGGGTGAGTGTACGTGTGAGGGCATGGGTTAGTGTTAGCGAACGGGTTAGGATTAGGTGACGGGTGAGGGTAAGGCTTCGGGGAAGGGTTAGGGTTAGGGTTCGGGGTAGGGTTAGGGTTAGGGGACGGGGACGGTATAGGGTCCAGGCGAGTGTACGACAATGGTTTAGGGTGAGCGTACGTGTGAGGGAACGGGTTAGTGTTAGCGTACGGGTTAGGATTAGGGGACTGGTGAGGGTAAGGCTTCGGGGAAGGGTTAGGGTTAGGGTTCGGGCTAGGGTTAGGGTTAGGGGACGGGGACGGTTTAGGGTCCAGGTGAGGGTACGACAACGGTTTAGGCTGAGCGTACGTGTGAGGGCACAGGTTAGTGTTAGCATACGGGTTACGATTAGGGGACGGGTGAAGGTAAGGCTTCGGGCAAGGGTTAGGGTTAGGGTTCGGGCTAGGGTTAGGGTTCAGGGACGGGGACGGTTTAGTGTCCAGGTGAGGGTACGACAACGGATTAGGGTGAGCGTGCGTGTGAGGGCACAGGTTAGTGTTAGCGTACGGTTTAGGATTAGGGGACGTGTGAGGGTAAGGCTTCGGGCAAGGGTTAGGTTTACGGTTCGGGCTAGGGTTAGGGTTAGGGGACGGGGACGGTTTAGGGTCCAGGTGAGGGTACGACAACGATTTAGGGTGAGCGTACGTGTTAGGGCACGGGTTAGTGTTATCGTACGGGTTAGGATTAGGGGACGGGTGAGAGTAAAGTTTCTGGGAAGGGTTAGGGTTAGGGTTCGGGCTAGGGTTAGGGTTAGGGGACGGGGACGGTTTAGGGTCCATGTGAGGGTACGACATCGGTTTATGGTGAGCGTACATGTGAGGGCACGGGTTAGTGTTAGCTAACTTGTTAGGATTAGGGGACGGGTGAGTGTAAGGCTTCGGGGAAGGGTTAGGGTTAGGGTTCGGGCTAGGGTTAGGGTTAGGGGACGGGGACGGTTTAGGGTCCAGGTGAGTTTACGACAATCGTTTAGGATGAGCGTACGTGTGAGGGCACGGGTTCGTGTTAGCGTACGGGTTAGGATTATGGGACGGGTGAGGATAAGGCTTCGGGGAAGGGTTAGGGTTAGGGTTCGGGCTAGGGTTAGGGTTAGGGGACGGGGACGGTTTACGGTCCAGGTGAGGGTACGACAACGGTTTAGGGTGAGCATACGTGTGACGGCACAGGTTAGTGTTAGCATACGGGTTAGGATTAGGGGACGGGTGAAGGTAAGGCTTCGGGCAAGTGTTAGGGTTAGGGTTCGGGCTAGGGTTAGGGTTCGGGGACGGGGACGGTTTAGGGTCCAGGTGAGGGTACGACAACGTTTTAGGGTGAGCGTACGTGTGAGGGCACGGGTTAGTGTTAGCGTACGGGTTAGGATTAGAGGACGGGTGAGGGTAAGGCTTCGGGGAAGGGTTAGGGTTAGGGTTCGGGCTAGGGTTAGGGTTAGGGGACGGGGACGGTTTAGGGTCCAGGTGAGGGTACGACAACGGTTTAGGGTGAGCGTACGTGTGAGGGCACGGGTTAGTGTTAGCGTACGGGTTAGGATTAGGGGACGGGTGAGGGAAAGACTTCAGGGAAGGGTTAGGGTTAGGGTTCGGGCTAGGGTTAGGGTTAGGGAATGGGGACGGTTTAGGGTCCAGGTGAGGGTACGACAACGGTTTAGGGTGAGCGTACGTGTGAGGGCACGGGTTAGTGTTAGCGTACGGGTTAGGATTAGGGGACGGGTGAGGGTAAGGCTTCGGGGAAGGGTTAGGGTTAGAGTTCGGGCTAGGGTTAGGGTTAGGGGACAGGGACGGTTTAGGGTCCAGGTGAGGGTACGACAACAGTTTAGGGTGAGCGTACGTGTTAGGGCACGGGTTAGTGTTATCGTACGGGTTAGGATTAGGGGACTGATGAGGGTAAGGCTTCTGGGAAGGGTTAGGGTTAGGGTTCGGGCTAGGGTTAGGGTTAGGGGACGGGGACGGTTTAGGGTCCAGGTGAGGGTACGACAACGGTTTAGGGTGAGCGTACGTGTGAGGGCACAGGTTAGTGTTAGCGAACGCGTTAGGATTAGGGGACGGGTGAGGGTAAGGCTTCGGGGAAGTGTTAGGGCTAGGGTTCGGGCTAGGGTTAGGGTTAGGGGACGGGGACGGTTTAGGGTCCAGGTGAGGGTACGACAACGGTTTAGGGAGAGCATACGTGTGAGGGAACGGGTTAGTGTTAGCGTACGGGTTAGGATTAGGGGACGGGTGAGGGAAAGGCTTCGGGGAAGGGTTAGGGTTAGGGTTCGGGCTAGGGTTAGGGTTAGGGGATGGGGACGGTTTAGGGTCCAGGTGAGGGTACGACAACGGTTCAGGGTGAGCGTACGTGTGAGGGCACGGGTTAGTGTTAGCGTACGGGTTAGGATTAGGGGACGGGTGAGGGTAAGGGTTCGGTGAAGGGTTAGGGTTAGAGTTCTGGCTAGGTTTAGGGTTAGGGGACAGGGACAGTTTAGGGTCCAGATGAGGGTACGACAACGGTTTAGGGTGAGCGAACGTGTGAGGGCACGGGTTAGTGTTAGCGTACAGGTTAGGATTAGGGGACGGGTGAGGGTAAGGCTTCGGGGAAGGGTTAGGGTTAGGGTTCGGGCTAGGCTTAGGGTTAGGGGACGGGGACGGTTTAGGGTCCAGGTGAGTGTACGACAACGGTTTAGTGTGAGCGTACGTGTGAGGGCACGGGTTAGTGTTAGAATACGGGTTAGGATTAGGGGACGGGTGAGGGTAAGGCTTCGGGGAAGGGTTAGGGTTAGGGTTCGGGCTACGGTTACGGTTAAGGGACGGGGACGGTTTAGGGTCCAGGTGAGGGTACGACAACGGTTTAGGGTGAGCGTATGTGTGAGGGCACGGGTTAGTGTTAGCGTACAGGTTAGGATTAGGGGACGGGTGAGGGTAAGGCTTCGGGGAAGGGTTAGTGCTAGGGTTCTGGCTAGGTTTAGGGTTAGGTTTAGGGGACGGGGACGGTTTAGGGTCCAGGTGAGGGTACGACAATGGCTTAGGGTGAGCTTACGTGTTAGGGCATGGGTTAGTGTTAGCGTACGGGTTAGGATTAGGGGACGGGTGAGGCTAAGGCTTCGGGGAAGGGTTAGGGTTAGGGTTCGGGCTAGTGTTAGGGTTAGGGGACGGGGACGGTTTAGGGTCCAGGTGAGTGTACGACAACGGTTTAGGGTGAGCGTACGTGTGAGGGCACAGGTTAGTGTTAGCATACGGGTTAGGATTAGGGGACGGGTGAGGGTAAGGCTTCGGGCAAGGGTTAGGGTTAGGGTTCGGCCTAGGGTTAGGGTTAGGGGACGGTGACGGTTTAGGGTCCAGGTGAGGGTACGACCACGGTTTAGGGTGAGCTTACGTGTTAGGGCACGGGTTAGTGTTAGCGTACGGTTTAGGATTAGGGGACGGGTGAGGGTAAGGCTTCGGGGAAGGGTTAGGGTTAGGGTGCGGGCTAGGGTTAGGGTTAGGGGACGGGGACGGTTAAGGGTCCAGGTGAGGGTACGACAACGGTTTAGGGTGAGCGTACGTGTGAGGGCACGGGTTAGTGTTAGCGTACGGGTTAGGATTAGGGGACGGGTGAGGGTAAGGCTTCGGGGAAGTGTTATCTTTAGGGTTCGGGCTAGGGTTAGGGTTAGGGGACGGGGACGGTTTACGGTCCAGGTGAGAGTACGACAACGGTTTAGGGTGAGCGTACGTGTGAGGGCACGGGTTACTGTTAGCGTACGGGTTAGGATTAGGGGCGGATGAGGGTAAGGCTTCTGGGAAGGGTTAGGGTTAGGGTTCGGGCTAGGGTTAGGGTTAGGGGACGGGGACGGTTTAGGGTCCAGGTGAGGGTACGACAACGGTTTAGGGTGAGCGTACGTGTGAGGGCATGGGTTAGTGTTAGCATACGGGTTAGGATTAGGGGACGGGTGAGGGTAAGACTTCTGGGAACGGTTAGGGTTAGGTTTCGGGCTAGGGTTAGGGTTAGGGGACGGGGACGGTTTAGGGTCCAGGTGAGGGTACGACAACGGTTTAGGGTGAGCGTACGTGTGAGGGCACGGGTTAGTGTTAGCGAACGGGTTAGGATTAGGGGACTGGTGAGGGTAAGGCTTCGGGGAAGGGTTAGGGTTAGGGTTCGGGCTAGGGTTAGGGTTAGGGGACGGGGACGGTTTAGGGTCCAGGTGAGGGTACGACAACGGTTTAGGCTGAGCGTACGTGTGAGGGCACAGGTTAGTGTTAGCATACGGGTTACGATTAGGGGACGGGTGAAGGTAAGGCTTCGGGCAAGGGTTAGGGTTAGGGTTCGGGCTAGGGTTAGGGTTCAGGGACGGGGACGGTTTAGGGTCCAGGTGAGGGTACGACAACGGATTAGGGTGAGCGTGCGTGTGAGGGCACACGTTAGTGTTAGCGTACGGTTTAGGATTAGGGGACGTGTGACGGTAAGGCTTCGGGCAAGGGTTAGGTTTAGGGTTCGGGCTAGGGTTAGGGTTAGGGGACGGGGACGGTTTAGGGTCCAGGTGAGGGTACGACAACGGTTTATGGTGAGCGTACATGTGAGGGTACGGGTTAGTGTTAGCTAACTTGTTAGGATTAGGGAACGGGTGAGGGTAAGGCTTCGGGGAAGGGTTAGGGTTAGGGTTCGGGCTAGGGTTAGGGTTAGGGGACGGGGACGGTTTAGGGTCCAGGTGAGTGTACGACAATCGTTTAGGGTGAGCATACGTGTGAGGGCACGGGTTCGTGTTAGCGTACGGGTTAGGATTACGGGACGGGTGAGGGTAAGGCTTCGGGGAAGGGTTAGGGTTAGGGTTCGGGCTAGGGTTAGGGTTAGGGGACGGGGACGGTTTACGGTCCAGGTGAGGGTACGACAACGGTTTAGGGTGAGCATACCTGTGATGGCACAGGTTAGTGTTAGCATACGGGTTAGGATTAGGGGACGGGTGAAGGTAAGGCTTCGGGCAAGGGTTAGGGTTAGGGTTCGGGCTAGGGTTAGGGTTCGGGGACGGGGACGGTTTAGGGTCCAGGTGAGGGTACGACAACGTTTTAGGGTGAGCGTACGTGTGAGGGCACGGGTTAGTGTTAGCGTACGGGTTAGGATTAGGGGACGGGTGAGGGTAAGGCTTCGGGGAAGGGTTAGGGTTAGGGTTCGGGCTAGGGTTAGGGTTAGGGGACTGCTACGGTTTAGGGTCCAGGTGAGGGTACGACAACGGTTTAGGGTGAGCGTACGTGTGAGGGCACGGGTTAGTGTTAGCGTACGGGTTAGGATTAGGGGACGGGTGAGGGAAAGACTTCAGGGAAGGGTTAGGGTCAGGGTTCGGGCTAGGGTTAGGTTTAGGGGACGGGGACGGTTTAGGGTCCAGGTGAGGGTACGACAACGGTTTAGGGTGAGCGTACGTGTGAGGGCACGGGTTAGTGTTAGCGTACGGGTTAGGATTAGGGGACGGGTGAGGGTAAGGCTTCGGGGAAGGGTTAGGGTTAGAGTTCGGGCTAGGGTTAGGGTTAGGGGACAGGGACGGTTTAGGGTCCAGGTGAGGGTACGACAACAGTTTAGGGTGAGCGCACGTGTTAGGGCACGGGTTAGTGTTATCGTACGGGTTAGGATTAGGGGACTGGTGAGGGTAAGGCTTCTGGGAAGGGTTAGGGTTAGGGTTCGGGCTAGGGTTAGGGTTAGGGGACGGGGACGGTTTAGGGTCCAGGTGAGGGTACGACAACGGTTTAGGGTGAGCGTACGTGTGAGGGCACAGGTTAGTGTTAGCGAACGGGTTAGGATTAGGGGACGGGTGAGGGTAAGACTTCTGGGAACGGTTAGGGTTAGGTTTCGGGCTAGGGTTAGGGTTAGGGGACGGCGACGGTTTAGGGTCCAGGTGAGGGTACGACAACGGTTTAGGGTGAGCGTACGTGTGAGGGCACGGGTTAGTGTTAGCGAACGGGTTAGGATTAGGTGACGGGTGAGGGTAAGGCTTCGGGGAAGGGTTAGGGTTAGGGTTCGGGCTAGGGTTAGGGTTAGGGGACGGGGACGGTATAGGGTCCAGGCGAGTGTACGACAATGGTTTAGGGTGAGCGTACGTGTGAGGGAACGGGTTAGTGTTAGCGTACGGGTTAGGATTAGGGGACTGGTGAGGGTAAGGCTTCGGGGAAGGGTTAGGGTTAGGGTTCGGGCTAGGGTTAGGGTTAGGGGACGGGGACGGTTTAGGGTCCAGGTGAGGGTACGACAACGGTTTAGGCTGAGCGTACGTGTGAGGGCACAGGTTAGTGTTAGCATACGGGTTACGATTAGGGGACGGGTGAAGGTAAGGCTTCGGGCAAGGGTTAGGGTTAGGGTTCGGGCTAGGGTTAGGGTTCAGGGACGGGGACGGTTTAGTGTCCAGGTGAGGGTACGACAACGGATTAGGGTGAGCGTGCGTGTGAGGGCACAGGTTAGTGTTAGCGTACGGTTTAGGATTAGGGGACGTGTGAGGGTAAGGCTTCGGGCAAGGGTTAGGTTTAGGGTTCGGGCTAGGGTTAGGGTTAGGGGACGGGGACGGTTTAGGGTCCAGGTGAGGGTACGACAACGATTTAGGGTGAGCGTACGTGTTAGGGCACGGGTTAGTGTTATCGTACGGGTTAGGATTAGGGGACGGGTGAGAGTAAAGTTTCTGGGAAGGGTTAGGGTTAGGGTTCGGGCTAGGGTTAGGGTTAGGGGACGGGGACGGTTTAGGGTCCATGTGAGGGTACGACAACGGTTTATGGTGAGCGTACATGTGAGGGCACGGGTTAGTGTTAGCTAACTTGTTAGGATTAGGGGACGGGTGAGTGTAAGGCTTCGGGGAAGGGTTAGGGTTAGGGTTCGGGCTAGGGTTAGGGTTAGGGGACGGGGACGGTTTAGGGTCCAGGTGAGTTTACGACAATCGTTTAGGGTGAGCGTACGTGTGAGGGCACGGGTTCGTGTTAGCGTACGGGTTAGGATTATGGGACGGGTGAGGGTAAGGCTTCGGGGAAGGGTTAGGGTTAGGGTTCGGGCTAGGGTTAGGGTTAGGGGACGGGGACGGTTTAGGGTCCAGGTGAGGGTACGACAACGGTTTAGGGTGAGCATACGTGTGACGGCACAGGTTAGTGTTAGCATACGGGTTAGGATTAGGGGACGGGTGAAGGTAAGGCTTCGGGCAAGTGTTAGGGTTAGGGTTCGGGCTAGGGTTAGGGTTCGGGGACGGGGATGGTTTAGGGTCCAGGTGAGGGTACGACAACGTTTTAGGGTGAGCGTACGTGTGAGGGCACGGGTTAGTGTTAGCGTACGGGTTAGGATTAGGGGACGGGTGAGGGTAAGGCTTCGGGGAAGGGTTAGGGTTAGGGTTCGGGCTAGGGTTAGGGTTAGGGGACGGGGACGGTTTAGGGTCCAGGTGAGGGTACGACAACGGTTTAGGGTGAGCGTACGTGTGAGGGCACGGGTTAGTGTTAGCGTACGGGTTAGGATTAGGGGACGGGTGAGGGAAAGACTTCAGGGAAGGGTTAGGGTTAGGGTTCGGGCTAGGGTTAGGGTTAGGGAATGGGGACGGTTTAGGGTCCAGGTGAGGGTACGACAACGGTTTAGGGTGAGCGTACGTGTGAGGGCACGGGTTAGTGTTAGCGTACGGGTTAGGATTAGGGGACGGGTGAGGGTAAGGCTTCGGGGAAGGGTTAGGGTTAGAGTTCGGGCTAGGGTTAGGGTTAGGGGACAGGGACGGTTTAGGGTCCAGGTGAGGGTACGACAACAGTTTAGGGTGAGCATACGTGTTAGGGCACGGGTTAGTGTTATCGTACGGGTTAGGATTAGGGGACTGATGAGGGTAAGGCTTCTGGGAAGCGTTAGGGTTAGGGTTCGGGCTAGGGTTAGGGTTAGGGGACGGGGACGGTTTAGGGTCCAGGTGAGGGTACGACAACGGTTTAGGGTGAGCGTACGTGTGAGGGCACAGGTTAGTGTTAGCGAACGCGTTAGGATTAGGGGACGGGTGAGGGTAAGGCTTCGGGGAAGTGTTAGGGCTAGGGTTCGGGCTAGGGTTAGGGTTAGGGGACGGGGACGGTTTAGGGTCCAGGTGAGGGTACGACAACGGTTTAGGGAGAACATACGTGTGAGGGAACGGGTTAGTGTTAGCGTACGGGTTAGGATTAGGGGACGGGTGAGGGAAAGGCTTCGGGGAAGGGTTAGGGTTAGGGTTCGGGCTAGGGTTAGGGTTAGGGGATGGGGACGGTTTAGGGTCCAGGTGAGGGTACGACAACGGTTCAGGGTGAGCGTACGTGTGAGGGCACGGGTTAGTGTTAGCGTACGGGTTAGGATTAGGGGACGGGTGAGGGTAAGGGTTCGGTGAAGGGTTAGGGTTAGAGTTCTGGCTAGGTTTAGGGTTAGGGGACAGGGACAGTTTAGGGTCCAGATGAGGGTACGACAACGGTTTAGGGTGAGCGAACGTGTGAGGGCACGGGTTAGTGTTACCGTACAGGTTAGGATTAGGGGACGGGTGAGGGTAAGGCTTCGGGGAAGGGTTAGGGTTAGGGTTCGGGCTACGTTTTGGGTTAGGGGATAGGGACGGTTTAGGGTCCAGGTGAGGGTACGACAACGGTTTAGGGTGAGCGTACGTGTGAGTGCACGGGTTAGTGTTAGCGTACGGGTTAGGATTAGGGGACGGGTTAGGGTAAGGCTTCCGGGAAGGGTTAGGGTTAGGGTTCGGGCTAGTCTTAGGGTTAGGGGACGGGGACGGTTTAGGGTCCAGGTGAGTGTACGACAACGGTTTAGTGTGAGCGTACGTGTGAGGGCACGGGTTAGTGTTAGCATACGGGTTAGGATTAGGGGACGGGTGAGGGTAAGGCTTCGGGGAAGGGTTAGGGTTAGGGTTTGGGCTACGGTTACGGTTAAGGGACGGGGACGGTTTAGGGTCCAGGTGAGGGTACGACAACGGTTTAGGGTGAGCGTATGTGTGAGGGCACGGGTTAGTGTTAGCGTACAGGTTAGGATTAGGGGACGGGTGAGGGTAAGGCTTCGGGGAAGGGTTAGTGCTAGGGTTCTGGCTAGGTTTAGGGTTAGGTTTAGGGGACGGGGACGGTTTAGGGTCCAGGTGAGGGTACGACAATGGTTTAGGGTGAGCTTACGTGTTAGGGCATGGGTTAGTGTTAGCGTACGGGTTAGGATTAGGGGA
The DNA here is from genome assembly GCF_937001465.1 of Orcinus orca. Taxonomy (NCBI): domain Eukaryota; kingdom Metazoa; phylum Chordata; class Mammalia; order Artiodactyla; family Delphinidae; genus Orcinus; species Orcinus orca. The sequence continues at coordinate 37,474,299 of NC_064563.1, forward strand.
CGGGTGAGGGTAAGGCTTCGGGGAAGGGTTAGGGTTAGGGTTCGGGCTAGTGTTAGGGTTAGGGGACGGGGACGGTTTAGGGTCCAGGTGAGTGTACGACAACGGTTTAGGGTGAGCGTACGTGTGAGGGCACAGGTTAGTGTTAGCATACGGGTTAGGATTAGGGGACGGGTGAGGGTAAGGCTTCGGGCAAGGGTTAGGGTTAGGGTTCGGCCTAGGGTTAGGGTTCGGGGACGGTGACGGTTTAGGGTCCAGGTGAGGGTACGACAACGGTTTAGGGTGAGCTTACGTGTTAGGGCACGGGTTAGTGTTAGCGTACGGTTTAGGATTAGGGGACGGGTGAGGGTAAGGCTTCGGGGAAGGGTTAGGGTTAGGGTGCGGGCTAGGGTTAGGGTTAGGGGACGGGGACGGTTAAGGGTCCAGGTGAGGGTACGACAACGGTTTAGGGTGAGCGTACGTGTGAGGGCACGGGTTAGTGTTAGCGTACGGGTTAGGATTAGGGGACGGGTGAGGGTAAGGCTTCGGGGAAGGGTTAGGGTTAGGGTTCGGGCTAGGGTTAGGGTTAGGGGACGGGGACGGTTTAGGGTCCAGGTGAGGGTACGACAACGGTTTAGGGTGAGCGTACGTGTGAGGGCACGGGTTAGTGTTAGCGTACGGGTTAGGATTAGGGGACGGGTGAGGGAAAGACTTCAGGGAAGGGTTAGGGTTAGGGTTCGGGCTAGGGTTAGGGTTAGGGAATGGGGACGGTTTAGGGTCCAGGTGAGGGTACGACAACGGTTTAGGGTGAGCGTACGTGTGAGGGCACGGGTTAGTGTTAGCGTACGGGTTAGGATTAGGGGACGGGTGAGGGTAAGGCTTCGGGGAAGGGTTAGGGTTAGAGTTCGGGCTAGGGTTAGGGTTAGGGGACAGGGACGGTTTAGGGTCCAGGTGAGGGTACGACAACAGTTTAGGGTGAGCGTACGTGTTAGGGCACGGGTTAGTGTTATCGTACGGGTTAGGATTAGGGGACTGATGAGGGTAAGGCTTCTGGGAAGGGTTAGGGTTAGGGTTCGGGCTAGGGTTAGGGTTAGGGGACGGGGACGGTTTAGGGTCCAGGTGAGGGTACGACAACGGTTTAGGGTGAGCGTACGTGTGAGGGCACAGGTTAGTGTTAGCGAACGCGTTAGGATTAGGGGACGGGTGAGGGTAAGGCTTCGGGGAAGTGTTAGGGCTAGGGTTCGGGCTAGGGTTAGGGTTAGGGGACGGGGACGGTTTAGGGTCCAGGTGAGGGTACGACAACGGTTTAGGGAGAGCATACGTGTGAGGGAACGGGTTAGTGTTAGCGTACGGGTTAGGATTAGGGGACGGGTGAGGGAAAGGCTTCGGGGAAGGGTTAGGGTTAGGGTTCGGGCTAGGGTTAGGGTTAGGGGATGGGGACGGTTTAGGGTCCAGGTGAGGGTACGACAACGGTTCAGGGTGAGCGTACGTGTGAGGGCACGGGTTAGTGTTAGCGTACGGGTTAGGATTAGGGGACGGGTGAGGGTAAGGGTTCGGTGAAGGGTTAGGGTTAGAGTTCTGGCTAGGTTTAGGGTTAGGGGACAGGGACAGTTTAGGGTCCAGATGAGGGTACGACAACGGTTTAGGGTGAGCGAACGTGTGAGGGCACGGGTTAGTGTTACCGTACAGGTTAGGATTAGGGGACGGGTGAGGGTAAGGCTTCGGGGAAGGGTTAGGGTTAGGGTTCGGGCTACGTTTTGGGTTAGGGGATAGGGACGGTTTAGGGTCCAGGTGAGGGTACGACAACGGTTTAGGGTGAGCGTACGTGTGAGTGCACGGGTTAGTGTTAGCGTACGGGTTAGGATTAGGGGACGGGTTAGGGTAAGGCTTCCGGGAAGGGTTAGGGTTAGGGTTCGGGCTAGGCTTAGGGTTAGGGGACGGGGACGGTTTAGGGTCCAGGTGAGTGTACGACAACGGTTTAGTGTGAGCGTACGTGTGAGGGCACGGGTTAGTGTTAGCATACGGGTTAGGATTAGGGGACGGGTGAGGGTAAGGCTTCGGGGAAGGGTTAGGGTTAGGGTTTGGGCTACGGTTACGGTTAAGGGACGGGGACGGTTTAGGGTCCAGGTGAGGGTACGACAACGGTTTAGGGTGAGCGTATGTGTGAGGGCACGGGTTAGTGTTAGCGTACAGGTTAGGATTAGGGGACGGGTGAGGGTAAGGCTTCGGGGAAGGGTTAGTGCTAGGGTTCTGGCTAGGTTTAGGGTTAGGTTTAGGGGACGGGGACGGTTTAGGGTCCAGGTGAGGGTACGACAATGGTTTAGGGTGAGCTTACGTGTTAGGGCATGGGTTAGTGTTAGCGTACGGGTTAGGATTAGGGGACGGGTGAGGGTAAGGCTTCGGGGAAGGGTTAGGGTTAGGGTTCGGGCTAGTGTTAGGGTTAGGGGACGGGGACGGTTTAGGGTCCAGGTGAGTGTACGACAACGGTTTAGGGTGAGCGTACGTGTGAGGGCACAGGTTAGTGTTAGCATACGGGTTAGGATTAGGGGACGGGTGAGGGTAAGGCTTCGGGCAAGGGTTAGGGTTAGGGTTCGGCCTAGGGTTAGGGTTAGGGGACGGTGACGGTTTAGGGTCCAGGTGAGGGTACGACAACGGTTTAGGGTGAGCTTACGTGTTAGGGCACGGGTTAGTGTTAGCGTACGGTTTAGGATTAGGGGACGGGTGAGGGTAAGGCTTCGGGGAAGGGTTAGGGTTAGGGTGCGGGCTAGGGTTAGGGTTAGGGGACGGGGACGGTTAAGGGTCCAGGTGAGGGTACGACAACGGTTTAGGGTGTGCGTACGTGTGAGGGCACGGGTTAGTGTTAGCGTACGGGTTAGGATTAGGGGACGGGTGAGGGTAAGGCTTCGGGGAAGTGTTATGTTTAGGGTTCGGGCTAGGGTTAGGGTTAGGGGACGGGGACGGTTTAGGGTCCAGGTGAGAGTACGACAACGGTTTAGGGTGAGCGTACGTGTGAGGGCACGGGTTACTGTTAGCGTACGGGTTAGGATTAGGGGCGGATGAGGGTAAGGCTTCTGGGAAGGGTTAGGGTTAGGGTTCGGGCTAGGGTTAGGGTTAGGGGACGGGGACGGTTTAGGGTCCAGGTGAGGGTACGACAACGGTTTAGGGTGAGCGTACGTGTGAGGGCACGGGTTAGTGTTAGCATACGGGTTAGGATTAGGGGACGGGTGAGGGTAAGACTTCTGGGAACGGTTAGGGTTAGGTTTCGGGCTAGGGTTAGGGTTAGGGGACGGGGACGGTTTAGGGTCCAGGTGAGGGTACGACAACGGTTTAGGGTGAGCGTACGTGTGAGGGCACGGGTTAGTGTTAGCGAACGGGTTAGGATTAGGGGACGGGTGAGGGTAAGGCTTCGGGGAAGGGTTAGGGTTAGGGTTCGGACTAGGGTTAGGGTTAGGGGACGGGGACGGTTTAGGGTCCAGGCGAGTGTACGACAATGGTTTAGGGTGAGCGTACGTGTGAGAGAACGGGTTAGTGTTAGCCTACGGGTTAGGATTAGGGGACTGGTGAGGGTAAGGCTTCGGGTAAGGGTTAGGGTTAGGGTTCGGGCTAGGGTTAGGGTTCAGGGACGGGGACGGTTTAGGGTCCAGGTGAGGGTACGACAACGGATTAGGGTGAGCGTACGTGTGAGGGCACGGGTTAGTGTTAGCGTACGGTTTAGGATTAGGGGACGTGTGAGGGTAAGGCTTCGGGCAAGGGTTAGGTTTAGGGTTCGGGCTAGGGTTAGGGTTAGGGGACGGGGACAGTTTAGGGTCCAGGTGAGGGTACGACAACGGTTTAGGGTGAGCGTACGTGTGAGGGCTCGGGTTAGTGTTAGCGTACGGGTTAGGATTAGGGGACGGGTGAGGGTAAGACTTCTGGGAACGGTTAGGGTTAGGTTTCGGGCTAGGGTTAGGGTTAGGGGACGGGGACGGTTTAGGGTCCAGGTGAGGGTACGACAACGGTTTATGGTGAGCGTACATGTGAGGGCACTGGTTAGTGTTAGCGAACGGGTTAGGATTAGGGGACTGGTGAGGGTAAGGCTTCGGGGAAGGGTTAGGGTTAGGGTTCGGGCTAGGGTTAGGGTTAGGGGACGGGGACGGTTTAGGGTCCAGGTGAGTTTACAACAATCGTTTAGGGTGAGCGTACGTGTGAGGGCACGGGTTCGTGTTAGCGTACGGGTTAGGATTAGGGGACGGGTGAGGGTAAGGCTTCGGGGAAGGGTTAGGTTTAGTGTTCGGGCTAGGTTCAGGGTTAGGGGACGGGGACGGTTTAGGGTCCAGGTGAGGTTACGACAACGGTTTAGGGTGAGCGTACGTGTGAGGGCACAGGTTAGTGTTAGCATACGGGTTAGGATTAGGGGACGGGTGAGGGTAAGGCTTCGGGCAAGGGTTAGGGTTAGGGTTCGGCCTAGGGTTAGGGTTAGGGGACGGTGACGGTTTAGGGTCCAGGTGAGGGTACGACAACGGTTTAGGGTGAGCTTACGTGTTAGGGCACGGGTTAGTGTTAGCGTACGGTTTAGGATTAGGGGACGGGTGAGGGTAAGGCTTCGGGCAAGTGTTAGGGTTAGGGTGCGGGCTAGGGTTAGGGTTAGGGGCCGGGGACGGTTCAGGGTCCAGGTGAGGGTACGACAACGGTTTAGGGTGAGCGTACGTGTGAGGGCACGGGTTAGTGTTAGCGTACGGGTTAGGATTAGGGGACGGGTGAGGGTAAGGCTTCGGGGAAGTGTTATGTTTAGGGTTCGGGCTAGGGTTAGGGTTAGGGGACGGGGACGGTTTAGGGTCCAGGTGAGGGTACGACAACGGTTTAGGGTAAGCGTACGTGTGAGGGGACGGGTTAGTGTTATCGAATGGGTTAGGATTAGGGGACGGGTGAGGGTAAGGCTTCGGGGAAGGGTTAGTGTTAGGGTTCGGGCTAGGGTTAGGGTTAGGGGACGGGGACGGTTTAGGGTCCAGGTGAGGGTACGACAACAGTTTAGGGTGAGCGTACGTGTGAGGGCACGGGTTAGTGTTAGCGTACGGATTAGGATTACGGGACGGGTGAGGGTAAGGCTTCGGGGAAGGGTTAGGGTTAGGGTTCGGGCTAGGGTTAGGGTTAGGGGACGGGGACGGTTTAGGGTCCAGGTGAGGGTACGACAACGGTTTAGGGTGAGCATACGTGTGAGGGCACGGGTTAGTGTTAGCGTACGGTTTAGAATCATGTGATGGGTGAGGGTAAGGCTTCGGGGAAGGGTTAGGGTTAGGGTTCGGGCTAGGGTTAGGGTTAAGGGACGGGGACGGTTTAGGGTCCAGGTGACTGTACGACAACGGTTTAGGGTGAGCGTTCGTGTGAGGGCACAGGTTAGTGTTAGCGTACTTGTTAGGATTAGGGGACCGGTGAGGGTAAGGCTTCGGGGAAGGGTTAGGGTTAGGGTTGGGGCTAGGGTTAGGGTTAGGGGACGGGGACGGTTTAGGGTCCAGCTGAGGGTACGACAACGGTTTAGGGTGAGCGTACGTGTGAGGGCATGGGTTAGTGTTAGCGAACGGATTAGGATTAGGGGACGGGTGAGGGTAAGGCTTCGGGGAAGGGTTAGGGTTAGGGTTCGGGCTAGGGTTAGGGTTAGGGGACGCGGACGGTTTAGGGTCCAGCTGAGTGTTCGATAATGGCTTAGGGTGAGCGTACGTGTGAGGGCACGGGTTAGTGTTATCGTACGGGTTAGGATTAGGGGACGGGTGAGAGTAAAGTTTCTGGGAAGGGTTAGGGTTAGGGTTCGGGCTAGGGTCTGGGTTAGGGGACGGGGACGGTTTACGGTCCAGGTGAGGGTACGACAACGGTTTAGGGTGAGCATACGTGTGATGGCACAGGTTAGTGTTAGCATACGGGTTAGGATTAGGGGACGGGTGAGGGAAAGACTTCAGGGAAGGGTTAGGGTCAGGGTTCGGGCTAGGGTTAGGGTTAGGGGACGGGGACGGTTTAGGGTCCAGGTGAGGGTACGACAACGGTTTAGGGTGAGCGTACGTGTGAGGGCACGGGTTAGTGTTAGCGTACGGGTTAGGATTAGGGGACGGGTGAGGGTAAGGCTTCGGGGAAGGGTTAGGGTTAGAGTTCGGGCTAGGGTTAGGGTTAGGGGACAGGGACGGTTTAGGGTCCAGGTGAGGGTACGACAACAGTTTAGGGTGAGCGTACGTGTTAGGGCACGGGTTAGTGTTATCGTACGGGTTAGGATTAGGGGACTGGTGAGGGTAAGGCTTCTGGGAAGGGTTAGGGTTAGGGTTCGGGCTAGGGTTAGGGTTAGGGGACGGGGACGGTTTAGGGTCCAGGTGAGGGTACGACAACGGTTTAGGGTGAGCGTACGTGTGAGGGCACAGGTTAGTGTTAGCGAACGGGTTAGGATTAGGGGACGGGTGAGGGTAAGACTTCTGGGAACGGTTAGGGTTAGGTTTCGGGCTAGGGTTAGGGTTAGGGGACGGCGACGGTTTAGGGTCCAGGTGAGGGTACGACAACGGTTTAGGGTGAGCGTACGTGTGAGGGCACGGGTTAGTGTTAGCGAACGGGTTAGGATTAGGTGACGGGTGAGGGTAAGGCTTCGGGGAAGGGTTAGGGTTAGGGTTCGGGCTAGGGTTAGGATTAGGGGACGGGGACGGTATAGGGTCCAGGCGAGGGTACGACAACGGTTTAGGGTGAGCGTATGTGTGAGGGCACGGGTTAGTGTTAGCGTACAGGTTAGGATTAGGGGACGGGTGAGGGTAAGGCTTCGGGGAAGGGTTAGTGCTAGGGTTCTGGCTAGGTTTAGGGTTAGGTTTAGGGGACGGGGACGGTTTAGGGTCCAGGGGAGGGTACGACAATGGTTTAGGGTGAGCTTACGTGTTAGGGCATGGGTTAGTGTTAGCGTACGGGTTAGGATTAGGGGACGGGTGAGGGTAAGGCTTCGGGGAAGGGTTAGGGTTAGGGTTCGGGCTAGTGTTAGGGTTAGGGGACGGGGACGGTTTAGGGTCCAGGTGAGTGTACGACAACGGTTTAGGGTGAGCGTACGTGTGAGGGCACAGGTTAGTGTTAGCATACGGGTTAGGATTAGGGGACGGGTGAGGGTAAGGCTTCGGGCAAGGGTTAGGGTTAGGGTTCGGCCTAGGGTTAGGGTTAGGGGACGGTGACGGTTTAGGGTCCAGGTGAGGGTACGACAACGGTTTAGGGTGAGCTTACGTGTTAGGGCACGGGTTAGTGTTAGCGTACGGTTTAGGATTAGGGGACGGGTGAGGGTAAGGCTTCGGGGAAGGGTTAGGGTTAGGGTTCGGGCTAGGGTTAGGGTTAGGGGACGGGGACGGTTAAGGGTCCAGGTGAGGGTACGACAACGGTTTAGGGTGAGCGTACGTGTGAGGGCACGGGTTAGTGTTAGCGTACGGGTTAGGATTAGGGGACGGGTGAGGGTAAGGCTTCGGGGAAGTGTTATGTTTAGGGTTCGGGCTAGGGTTAGGGTTAGGGGACGGGGACGGTTTAGGGTCCAGGTGAGAGTACGACAACGGTTTAGGGTGAGCGTACGTGTGAGGGCACGGGTTACTGTTAGCGTACGGGTTAGGATTAGGGGCGGATGAGGGTAAGGCTTCTGGGAAGGGTTAGGGTTAGGGTTCGGGCTAGGGTTAGGGTTAGGGGACGGGGACGGTTTAGGGTCCAGGTGAGGGTACGACAACGGTTTAGGGTGAGCGTACGTGTGAGGGCACGTGTTAGTGTTAGCATACGGGTTAGGATTAGGGGACGGGTGAGGGTAAGACTTCTGGGAACGGTTAGGGTTAGGTTTCGGGCTAGGGTTAGGGTTAGGGGACGGGGACGCTTTAGGGTCCAGGTGAGGGTACGACAACGGTTTAGGGTGAGCGTACGTGTGAGGGCACGGGTTAGTGTTAGCGAACGGGTTAGGATTAGGGGACGGGTGAGGGTAAGGCTTCGGGGAAGGTGTAGGGTTAGGGTTCGGGCTAGGGTTAGGGTTAGGGGACGGGGACGGTTTAGGGTCCAGGCGAGTGTACGACAATGGTTTAGGGTGAGCGTACCTGTGACGGAACGGGTTAGTGTTAGCGTACGGGTTAGGATTAGGGGACTGGTGAGGGTAAGGCTTCGGGGAAGGGTTAGGGTTAGGGTTCGGGCTAGGGTTAGGGTTAGGGGACGGGGACGGTTTAGGGTCCAGGTGAGGGTACGACAACGGTTTAGGCTGAGCGTACGTGTGAGGGCACAGGTTAGTGTTAGCATACGGGTTACGATTAGGGGACGGGTGAAGGTAAGGCTTCGGGCAAGGGTTAGGGTTAGGGTTCGGGCTAGGGTTAGGGTTCAGGGACGGGGACGGTTTAGGGTCCAGGTGAGGGTATGACAACGGATTAGGGTGAGCGTGCGTGTGAGGGCACAGGTTAGTGTTAGCGTACGGTTTAGGATTAGGGGACGGGTGAGGGTAAGGCTTCGGGGAAGGTGTAGGGTTAGGGTTCGGGCTAGGGTTAGGGTTAGGGGACGGGGACGGTTTAGGGTCCAGGTGAGGGTACGACAACGATTTAGGCTGAGCGTACGTGTTAGGGCACGGGTTAGTGTTATCGTACGGGTTAGGATTAGGGGACGGGTGAGAGTAAAGTTTCTGGGAAGGGTTAGGGTTAGGGTTCGGGCTAGGGTTAGGGTTAGGGGACGGGGACGGTTTAGGGTCCAGGTGAGGGTACGACAACGGTTTATGGTGAGCGTACATGTGAGGGCACGGGTTAGTGTTAGCTAACTTGTTAGGATTAGGGGACGGGTGAGGGTAAGGCTTCGGGGAAGGGTTAGGGTTAGGGTTCGGGCTAGGGTTAGGGTTAGGGGACAGGGACGGTTTAGGGTCCAGGTGAGTTTACGACAATCGTTTAGGGTGAGCGTACGTGTGAGGGCACGGGTTCGTGTTAGCGTACGGGTTAGGATTACGGGACGGGTGAGGGTAAGGCTTCGGGGAAGGGTTAGGGTTAGGGTTCAGGCTAGGGTTAGGGTTAGGGGACGGGGACGGTTTACGGTCCAGGTGAGGGTACGACAACGGTTTAGGGTGAGCATACGTGTGACGGCACAGGTTAGTGTTAGCATACGGGTTAGGATTAGGGGACGGGTGAAGGTAAGGCTTCGGGCAAGGGTTAGGGTTAGGGTTCGGGCTAGGGTTAGGGTTCGGGGACGGGGACGGTTTAGGGTCCAGGTGAGGGTACGACAACGTTTTAGGGTGAGCGTACGTGTGAGGGCACGGGTTAGTGTTAGCGTACGGGTTAGGATTAGGGGACGGGTGAGGGTAAGGCTTCGGGGAATGGTTCGGGCTAGGGTTAGGGTTAGGGGACGGGGACGGTTTAGGGTCCAGGTGAGGGTACGACAACGGTTTAGGGTGAGCGTACGTGTGAGGGCACGGGTTAGTGTTAGCGTACGGGTTAGGATTAGGGGACGGGTGACGGAAAGACTTCAGGGAAGGGTTAGGGTTAGGGTTTGGGCTAGGGTTAGGGTTAGGGGACGGGGACGGTTTACGGTCCAGGTGAGCGTACGACAACGGTTTAGGGTGAGCGTACGTGTGAGGGCACGGGTTAGTGTTAGCGTACGGGTTAGGATTAGGGGACGGGTGAGGGTAAGGCTTCGGTGAAGGGTTAGGGTTAGAGTTCTGGCTAGGTTTAGGGTTAGGGGACAGGGACAGTTTAGGGTCCAGATGAGGGTACGACAACGGTTTAGGGTGAGCGAACGTGTGAGGGCACGGGTTAGTGTTAGCGTACAGGTTAGGATTAGGGGACGGGTGAGGGTAAGGCTTCGGGGAAGGGTTAGGTTTAGGGTTCTGGCTACGTTTTGGGTTAGGGGATAGGGACGGTTTATGGTCCAGGTGAGGGTACGACAACGGTTTAGGGTGAGCGTACGTGTGAGGGCACGGGTTAGTGTTAGCGTACGGGTTAGGATTAGGGGACGGGTTAGGGTAAGGCTTCCGGGAAGTGTTAGGGTTAGGGTTCGGGCTAGGCTTAGGGTTAGGGGACGGGGACGGTTTAGGGTCCAGGTGAGTGTACGACAACGGTTTAGTGTGAGCGTACGTGTGAGGGCACGGGTTAGTGTTAGCATACGGGTTAGGATAAGGGGACGGGTGAGGGTAAGGCTTCGGGGAAGGGTTAGGGTTAGGGTTCGGGCTACGGTTACGGTTAAGGGACGGGGACGGTTTAGGGTCCAGGTGAGGGTACGACAACGGTTTAGGGTGAGCGTATGTGTGAGGGCACGGGTTAGTGTTAGCGTACAGGTTAGGATTAGGGGACGGGTGAGGGTAAGGCTTCGGGGAAGGGTTAGTGCTAGGGTTCTGGCTAGGGTTAGGGTTAGGTTTAGGGGACGGGGACGGTTTAGGGTCCAGGTGAGGGTACGACAATGGTTTAGGGTGAGCTTACGTGTTAGGGCATGGGTTAGTGTTAGCGTACGGGTTAGGATTAGGGGACGGGTGAGGGTAAGGCTTCGGGGAAGGGTTAGGGTTAGGGTTCGGGCTAGTGTTAGGGTTAGGGGACGGGGACGGTTTAGGGTCCAGGTGAGTGTACGACAATGGTTTAGGGTGAGCGTACGTGTGAGGGCACTGGTTAGTGTTAGCGTACGGGTTAGGATTAGGGGACGGGTGAGGGTAAGGCTTCGGGGAAGGGTTAGGGTTAGGGTTCGGGCTACGGTTTGGGTTAGGGGATAGGGACGATTTAGGGTCCAGGTGAGGGTACGACAACGGTTTAGGGTGAGCGTACGTGTGAGGGCACGGGTTAGTGTTAGCGTACGGGTTAGGATTAGGGGACGGGTTAGGGTAAGGCTTCCGGGAAGGGTTAGGGTTAGGGTTCGGGCTAGGCTTAGGGTTAGGGGACGGGGACGGTTTAGGGTCCAGGTGAGTGTACGACAACGGTTTAGTGTGAGCGTACGTGTGAGGGCACGGGTTAGTGTTAGCATACGGGTTAGGATTAGGGGACGGGTGAGGGTAAGGCTTCGGGGAAGGGTTAGGGTTAGGGTTCGGGCTACGGTTACGGTTAAGGGACGGGGACGGTTTAGGGTCCAGGTGAGGGTACGACAACGGTTTAGGGTGAGCGTATGTGTGAGGGCACGGGTTAGTGTTAGCGTACAGGTTAGGATTAGGGGACGGGTGAGGGTAAGGCTTCGGGGAAGGGTTAGTGCTAGGGTTCTGGCTAGGGTTAGGGTTAGGTTTAGGTTTAGGGGACGGGGACGGTTTAGGGTCCAGGTGAGGGTACGACAATGCTTTACGGTGAGCTTACGTGTTAGGGCATGGGTTAGTGTTAGCGTACGGGTTAGGATTAGGGGATGGGTGAGGGTAAGGCTTTGGGGAAGGGTTAGGGTTAGGGTTCGGGCTAGTGTTAGGGTTAGCTGACGGGGACGGTTTAGGGTCCAGATGAGTGTACGACAATGGTTTAGGGTGAGCGTACGTGTGAGGGAACGGGTTAGTGTTAGCGTACGGGTTAGGATTAGGGGACGGGTTAGGGTAAGGCTTCCGGGAAGTGTTAGGGTTAGGGTTCGGGCTAGGCTTAGGGTTAGGGGACGGGGACGGTTTAGGGTCCAGGTGAGTGTACGACAACGGTTTAGTGTGAGCGTACGTGTGAGGGCACGGGTTAGTGTTAGCGTACGGGTTAGGATTAGGGGACGGGTGAGGGTAAGGCTTCGGGAAAGGGTTAGGGTTAGGGTTCGGGCTAGGGTTAGGGTTAGGGGACGGGGACGGTTTAGGGTCCAGGTGAGGGTACGACAACGGTTTAGGGTGAGCGTATGTGTGAGGGCACGGGTTAGTGTTAGCGTACAGGTTAGGATTAGGGGACGGGTGAGGGTAAGGCTTCGGGGAAGGGTTAGTGCTAGGGTTCTGGCTAGGGTTAGGGTTAGGTTTAGGTTTAGGGGACGGGGACGGTTTAGGGTCCAGGTGAGGGTACGACAATGCTTTACGGTGAGCTTACGTGTTAGGGCATGGGTTAGTGTTAGCGTACGGGTTAGGATTAGGGGATGGGTGAGGGTAAGGCTTTGGGGAAGGGTTAGGGTTAGGGTTCGGGCTAGTGTTAGGGTTAGCTGACGGGGACGGTTTAGGGTCCAGATGAGTGTACGACAATGGTTTAGGGTGAGCGTACGTGTGAGGGAACGGGTTAGTGTTAGCGTACGGGTTAGGATTAGGGGACGGGTTAGGGTAAGGCTTCGGGGAAGGGTTAGGCTTAGGGTTCGGGCTAGGGTTAGGGTTAGGGGATGGGGATGGTTTAGGGTCCAGGTGAGAGTACGACAACTGTTTAGGGTGAGCGTACGTGTGAGGGCACGGGTTACTGTTAGCGTACGGGTTAGCATTAGGGGACGGGTGAGGGTAAGGCTTCGGGAAAGGGTTAGGGTTAGGGTTCGGGCTAGGGTTAGGGTTAGGGGACGGGGACGGTTTAGGGTCCAGGTGAGGGTACGACAACGGTTTAGGGTGAGCGTACGTGTGAGGGCACGGGTTAGTGTTAGCGTACGGGTTAGGATTAGGGGACGGGTGAGGGTAAGACTTCTGGGAACGGTTAGGGTTAGGTTTCGGGCTAGGGTTAGGGTTAGGGGACGGGGACGGTTTAGGGTCCAGGTGAGGGTACGACAACAGTTTAGGGTGAGCGTACGTGTGAGGGCACGGGTTAGTGTTAGCGTACGGATTAGGATTACGGGACGGCTGAGGGTAAGGCTTCGGGGAAGGGTTAGGGTTAGGGTTCGGGCTAGGGTTAGGGTTAGGGGACGGGGACGGTTTAGGGTCCAGGTGAGGGTACGACAACGGTTTAGGGTGAGCATACGTGTGAGGGCACGGGTTAGTGTTAGCGTACGGGTTAGAATTATGTGATGGGTGAGGGTAAGGCTTCGGGGAAGGGTTAGGATTAGGGTTCGGGCTAGGGTTAGGGTTAAGGGACGGGGACGGTTTAGGGTCCAGGTGAGTGTACGACAACGGTTTAGGGTGAGCGTTCGTGTGAGGGCACGGGTTAGTGTTAGCGTACTTGTTAGGATTAGGGGACGGGTGAGGGTAAGGCTTCGGGGAAGGGTTAGGGTTAGGGTTGGTGCTAGGGTTAGGGTTAGGGGACGGGGACGGTTTAGGGTCCAGCTGAGGGTACGACAACGGTTTAGGGTGAGCGTATGTGTGAGGGCATGGGTTAGTGTTAGCGAACGGGTTAGGATTAGGGGACGGGTGAGGGTAAGGCTTCGGGCAAGTGTTAGGGTTAGGGTTCGGGCTAGGGTTAGGGTTAGGCCACGGTGACAGTTTAGGGTCCAGGTGAGGATACGACAACGTTTTAGGGTGAGCGTACGTGTGAGGGCACGGGTTAGTGTTAGCGTACGGGTTACGATTAGGGGACGGGTGAGGGTAAGGCTTCGGGGAAGGGTTAGGGTTAGGGTTCGGGCTGGGGTTACGGTTAGGGGACGGGAACGGTTTAGGGTCCAGGTGAGTGTATGACAACGGTTTAGGGTTAGCGTACGTGTGAGGGCACGGGTTAGTGTTACCGTACGGGTTAGGATTAGGGGACGGGTGAGGGTAAGGCTTCTGGGAAGGGTTAGGGTTAGGGTTGGGGCTAGGGTTAGGGTTAGGGGACGGGGACGGTTTAGGGTCCAGGTGAGGGTACGACAACGGTTTAGGGTGAGTTTACGTGTTAGGGCACGTGTTAGTGTTAGCGTACGGGTTAGGATTAGGGGACGGGTGAGGGTAAGGCTTCGGGGAAGGGTTAGGGTTAGGGTTCGGGCTAGGGTTAGGGTTAGGGGGCGGGGACGGTTTAGGGTCCAGGTGAGGATACGACAAAGTTTTAGGGTGAGCGTACGTGTGAGGGCACGGGTTAGTGTTAGCGTACGGGTTAGGATTAGGGGACTGGTGAGGGTAAGGCTTCGGGGAACGGTTAGGCTTAGGGTTCGGGCAAGGGTTAGGGTTAGGGGATGGGGACGGTTTAGGGTCCAGGTGAGAGTACGACAACGGTTTAGGGTGAGCGTACGTGTGAGGGCACGGGTTACTGTTAGCGTACGGGTTAGGATTAGGGGACGGGTGAGGGTAAGACTTCTGGGAACGGTTAGGGTTAGGTTTCGGGCTAGGGTTAGGGTTAGGGGACGGGGACGGTTTAGGGTCCAGGTGAGGGTACGACAACGGTTTAGGGTGAGCGTACGTGTGAGGGCACGGGTTAGTGTTAGCGTACGGGTTAGGATTAGGGGACGGGTGAGGGTAAGACTTCTGGGAACGGTTAGGGTTAGGTTTCGGGCTAGGGTTAGGGTTAGGGGACGGGGACGGTTTAGGGTCCAGGTGAGGGTACGACAACGGTTTATGGTGAGCGTACATGTGAGGGCACGGGTTAGTGTTAGCGAACGGGTTAGGATTAGGGGACTGGTGAGGGTAAGGCTTCGGGGAAGGGTTAGGGATAGGGTTCGGGCTAGGGTTAGGGTTAGGGGACGGGGACGGTTTAGGGTCCAGGTGAGTTTACAACAATCGTTTAGGGTGAGCGTACGTGTGAGGGCACGGGTTCGTGTTAGCGTACGGGTTAGGATTAGGTGACGGTTGAGGGTAAGGCTTCGGGGAAGGGTTAGGGTTAGTGTTCGGGCTAGGGTCAGGGTTAGGGGACGGGGACGGTTTAGGGTCCAGGTGAGGTTACGACAACGGTTTAGGGTGAGCGTACGTGTGAGGGCACAGGTTAGTGTTAGCCTACGGGTTAGGATTAGGGGACGGGTGAGGGTAAGGCTTCGGGCAAGGCTTAGGGTTAGGGTTCGGCCTAGGGTTAGGGTTAGGGGACGGTGACGGTTTAGGGTCCAGGTGAGGGTACGACAACGGTTTAGGGTGAGCTTACGTGTTAGGGCACGGGTTAGTGTTAGCGTACGGTTTAGGATTAGGGGACGGGTGAGGGTAAGGCTTCGGGCAAGTGTTAGGGTTAGGGTGCGGGCTAGGGTTAGGGTTAGGGGCCGGGGACGGTTCAGGGTCCAGGTGAGGGTACGACAACGGTTTAGGGTGAGCGTACGTGTGAGGGCACGGGTTAGTGTTAGCGTACGGGTTAGGATTAGGGGACGGGTGAGGGTAAGGCTTCGGGGAAGTGTTATGTTTAGGGTTCGGGCTAGGGTTAGGGTTAGGGGACGGGGACGGTTTAGGGTCCAGGTGAGGGTACGACAACGGTTTAGGGTAAGCGTACGTGTGAGGGGACGGGTTAGTGTTATCGAATGGGTTAGGATTAGGGGACGGGTGAGGGTAAGGCTTCGGGGAAGGGTTAGTGTTAGGGTTCGGGCTAGGGTTAGGGTTAGGGGACGGGGACGGTTTAGGGTCCAGGTGAGGGTACGACAACAGTTTAGGGTGAGCGTACGTGTGAGGGCACGGGTTAGTGTTAGCGTACGGATTAGGATTACGGGACGGGTGAGGGTAAGGCTTCGGGGAAGGGTTAGGGTTAGGGTTCGGGCTAGGGTTAGGGTTAGGGGACGGGGACGGTTTAGGGTCCAGGTGAGGGTACGACAACGGTTTAGGGTGAGCATACGTGTGAGGGCACGGTTTAGTGTTAGCGTACGGTTTAGAATCATGTGATGGGTGAGGGTAAGGCTTCGGGGAAGGGTTAGGGTTAGGGTTCGGGCTAGGGTTAGGGTTAAGGGACGGGGACGGTTTAGGGTCCAGGTGAGTGTACGACAACGGTTTAGGGTGAGCGTACGTGTGAGGGCATGGGTTAGTGTTAGCGTACGGGTTAGGATTAGGGGACTGGTGAGGGTAAGGCTTCGGGGAAGGGTTAGGCTTAGGGTTCGGGCTAGGGTTAGGGTTAGGGGACGGGGACGGTTTAGGGTCCAGGTGAGAGTACGACAACGGTTTAGGGTGAGCGTACGTGTGAGGGCACGGGTTACTATTAGCGTACGGGTTAGGATTAAGGGACGGGTGAGGGTAAGGCTTCTGGGAAGGGTTAGGGTTAGGGTTCGGGCTAGGGTTAGGGTTAGGGGACGGGGACGGTTTAGGGTCCAGGTGAGGGTACGACAACGGTTTAGGGTGAGCGTACGTGTGAGGGCACGGGTTAGTGTTAGCATACGGGTTAGGATTAGGGGACGGGTGAGGGCAAGACTTCTGGGAACGGTTAGGGTTAGGTTTCGGGCTAGGGTTAGGGTTAGGGGACGGCGACGGTTTAGGGTCCAGGTGAGGGTACGACAACGGTTTAGGGTGAGCGTACGTGTGAGGGCACGGGTTAGTGTTAGCGAACGGGTTAGGATTAGGGGACGGGTGAGGGTAAGGCTTCGGGGAAGGGTTAGGGTTAGGGTTCGGGCTAGGGTTAGGGTTAGGGGACGGGGACGGTTTAGGGTCCAGGCGAGTGTACGACAATGGTTTAGGGTGAGCGTACGTGTGAGGGAACGGGTTAGTGTTAGCGTACGGGTTAGGATTAGGGGACTGGTGAGGGTAAGGCTTCGGGGAAGGGTTAGGGTTAGGGTTCGGGCTAGGGTTAGGGTTAGGGGACGGGGACGGTTTAGGGTCCAGGTGAGGGTATGACAACGGTTTAGGCTGAGCGTACGTGTGAGGGCACAGGTTAGTGTTAGCATACGGGTTACGATTAGGGGACGGGTGAAGGTAAGGCTTCGGGCAAGGGTTAGGGTTAGGGTTCGGGCTAGGGTTAGGGTTCAGGGACGGGGACGGTTTAGGGTCCAGGTGAGGGTACGACAACGGATTAGGGTGAGCGTGCGTGTGAGGGCACAGGTTAGTGTTAGCGTTCGGTTTAGGATTAGGGGACGTGTGACGGTAAGGGTTCGGGCAAGGGTTAGGTTTAGGGTTCGGGCTAGGGTTAGGGTTAGGGGACGGGGACGGTTTAGGGTCCAGGTGAGGGTACGACAACGATTTAGGGTGAGCGTACGTGTTAGGGCACGGGTTAGTGTTATCGTACGGGTTAGGATTAGGAGACGAGCGAGAGTAAAGTTTCTGGGAAGGGTTAGGGTTAGGGTTCGGGCTAGGGTTAGGGTTAGGGGACGGGGACGGTTTAGGGTCCAGGTGAGGGTACGACAACGGTTTATGGTGAGCGTACATGTGAGGGTACGGGTTAGTGTTAGCTAACTTGTTAGGATTAGGGAACGGGTGAGGGTAAGGCTTCGGGGAAGGGTTAGGGTTAGGGTTCGGGCTAGGGTTAGGGTTAGGGGACGGGGACGGTTTAGGGTCCAGGTGAGTGTACGACAATCGTTTAGGGTGAGCATACGTGTGAGGGCACGGGTTCGTGTTAGCGTACGGGTTAGGATTACGGGACGGGTGAGGGTAAGGCTTCGGGGAAGGGTTAGGGTTAGGGTTCGGGCTAGGGTTAGGGTTAGGGGACGGGGACGGTTTACGGTCCAGGTGAGGGTACGACAACGGTTTAGGGTGAGCATACGTGTGATGGCACAGGTTAGTGTTAGCATACGGGTTAGGATTAGGGGACGGGTGAAGGTAAGGCTTCGGGCAAGGGTTAGGGTTAGGGTTCGGGCTAGGGTTAGGGTTCGGGGACGGGGACGGTTTAGGGTCCAGGTGAGGGTACGACAACGTTTTAGGGTGAGCGTACGTGTGAGGGCACGGGTTAGTGTTAGCGTACGGGTTAGGATTACGGGACGGGTGAGGGTAAGGCTTCGGGGAAGGGTTAGGGTTAGGGTTCGGGCTAGGGTTAGGGTTAGGGGACGGGGACGGTTTAGGGTCCAGGTGAGGGTACGACAACGGTTTAGGGTGAGCATACGTGTGAGGGCACGGGTTAGTGTTAGCGTACGGGTTAGGATTAGGGGACGGGTGAGGGAAAGACTTCAGGGAAGGGTTAGGGTCAGGGTTCGGGCTAGGGTTAGGGTTAGGGGACGGGGACGGTTTAGGGTCCAGGTGAGGGTACGACAACGGTTTAGGGTGAGCGTACGTGTGAGGGCACGGGTTAGTGTTAGCGTACGGGTTAGGATTAGGGGACGGGTGAGGGTAAGGCTTCGGCGAAGGGTTAGGGTTAGAGTTCGGGCTAGGGTTAGGGTTAGGGGACAGGGACGGTTTAGGGTCCAGGTGAGGGTACGACAACAGTTTAGGGTGAGCGTACGTGTTAGGGCACGGGTTAGTGTTATCGTACGGGTTAGGATTAGGGGACTGGTGAGGGTAAGGCTTCTGGGAAGGGTTAGGGTTAGGGTTCGGGCTAGGGTTAGGGTTAGGGGACGGGGACGTTTAGGGTCCAGGTGAGGGTACGACAACGGTTTAGGGTGAGCGTACGTGTGAGGGCACAGGTTAGTGTTAGCGAACGGGTTAGGATTAGGGGACGGGTGAGGGTAAGACTTCTGGGAACGGTTAGGGTTAGGTTTCGGGCTAGGGTTAGGGTTAGGGGACGGCGACGGTTTAGGGTCCAGGTGAGGGTACGACAACGGTTTAGGGTGAGCGTACGTGTGAGGACACGGGTTAGTGTTAGCGAACGGGTTAGGATTAGGTGACGGGTGAGGGTAAGGCTTCGGGGAAGGGTTAGGGTTAGGGTTCGGGCTAGGGTTAGGGTTAGGGGACGGGGACGGTTTAGGGTCCAGGCGAGTGTACGACAATGGTTTAGGGTGAGCGTACGTGTGAGGGAACGGGTTAGTGTTAGCGTACGGGTTAGGATTAGGGGACTGGTGAAGGTAAGGCTTCGGGGAAGGGTTAGGGTTAGGGTTCGGGCTAGGGTTAGGGTTAGGGGACGGGGACGGTTTAGGGTCCAGGTGAGGGTACGACAACGGTTTAGGCTGAGCGTACGTGTGAGGGCACAGGTTAGTGTTAGCATACGGGTTACGATTAGGGGACGGGTGAAGGTAAGGCTTCTGGGAAGGGTTAGGGTTAGGGTTCGGGCTAGGGTTAGGGTTCAGGGACGGGGACGGTTTAGTGTCCAGGTGAGGGTACGACAACGGATTAGGGTGAGCGTGCGTGTGAGGGCACAGGTTAGTGTTAGCGTACGGTTTAGGATTAGGGGACGTGTGAGGGTAAGGCTTCGGGCAAGGGTTAGGTTTAGGGTTCGGGCTAGGGTTAGGGTTAGGGGACGGGGACGGTTTAGGGTCCAGGTGAGGGTACGATAACGATTTAGGGTGAGCGTACGTGTTAGGGCACGGGTTAGTGTTATCGTACGGGTTAGGATTAGGGGACGGGTGAGAGTAAAGTTTCTGGGAAGGGTTAGGGTTAGGGTTCGGGCTAGGGTTAGGGTTAGGGGTCGGGGACGGTTTAGGGTCCATGTGAGGGTACGACAACGGTTTATGGTGAGCGTACATGTGAGGGCACGGGTTAGTGTTAGCTAACTTGTTAGGATTAGGGGACGGGTGAGTGTAAGGCTTCGGGGAAGGGTTAGGGTTAGGGTTCGGGCTAGGGTTAGGATTAGGGGACGGGGACGCTTTAGGGTCCAGGTGAGTTTACGACAATCGTTTAGGGTGAGCGTACGTGTGAGGGCACGGGTTCGTGTTAGCGTACGGGTTAGGATTATGGGACGGGTGAGGGTAAGGCTTCGGGGAAGGGTTAGGGTTAGGGTTCGGGCTAGGGTTAGGGTTCGGGGACGGGGACGGTTTAGGGTCCAGGTGAGGGTACGACAACGTTTTAGGGTGAGCGTACGTGTGAGGGCACGGGTTAGTGTTAGCGTATGGGTTAGGATTAGGGGACGGGTGAGGGTAAGGCTTCGGGGAAGGGTTAGGGTTAGGGTTCGGGCTAGGGTTAGGGTTAGGGGACGGGGACGGTTTAGGGTCCAGGTGAGGGTACGACAACGGTTTAGGGTGAGCGTACGTGTGAGGGCACGGGTTAGTGTTAGCGTACGGGTTAGGATTAGGGGACGGGTGAGGGAAAGACTTCAGGGAAGGGTTAGGGTTAGGGTTCGGGCTAGGGTTAGGGTTAGGGAATGGGGACGGTTTAGGGTCCAGGTGAGGGTACGACAACGGTTTAGGGTGAGCGTACGTGTGAGGGCACGGGTTAGTGTTAGCGTACGGGTTAGGATTAGGGGACGGGTGAGGGTAAGGCTTCAGGGAAGGGTTAGGGTTAGAGTTCGGGCTAGGGTTAGGGTTAGGGGACAGGGACGGTTTAGGGTCCAGGTGAGGGTACGACAACAGTTTAGGGTGAGCGTACGTGTTAGGGCACGGGTTAGTGTTATCGTACGGGTTAGGATTAGGGGACTGATGAGGGTAAGGCTTCTGGGAAGGGTTAGGGTTAGGGTTCGGGCTAGGGTTAGGGTTAGGGGACGGGGACGGTTTAGGGTCCAGGTGAGGGTACGACAACGGTTTAGGGTGAGCGTACGTGTGAGGGCACAGGTTAGTGTTAGCGAACGGGTTAGGATTAGGGGACGGGTGAGGGTAAGGCTTCGGGGAAGTGTTAGGGCTAGGGTTCGGGCTAGGGTTAGGGTTAGGGGACGGGGACGGTTTAGGGTCCAGGTGAGGGTACGACAACGGTTTAGGGAGAGCATACGTGTGAGGGAACGGGTTAGTGTTAGCGTACGGGTTAGGATTAGGGGACGGGTGAGGGAAAGGCTTCGGGGAAGGGTTAGGGTTAGGGTTCGGGCTAGGGTTAGGGTTAGGGGATGGGGACGGTTTGGGGTCCAGGTGAGGGTACGACAACGGTTCAGGGTGAGCGTACGTGTGAGGGCACGGGTTAGTGTTAGCGTACGGGTTAGGATTAGGGGACGGGTGAGGGTAAGGGTTCGGTGAAGGGTTAGGGTTAGAGTTCTGGCTAGGTTTAGGGTTAGGGGACAGGGACAGTTTAAGGTCCAGATGAGGGTACGACAACGGTTTAGGGTGAGCGAAAGTGTGAGGGCACGGGTTAGTGTTAGCGTACAGGTTAGGATTAGGGGACGGGTGAGGGTAAGGCTTCGGGGAAGGGTTAGGGTTAGGGTTCGGGCTACGTTTTGGGTTAGGGGATAGGGACGGTTTAGGGTCCAGGTGAGGGTACGACAACGGTTTAGGGTGAGCGTACGTGTGAGGGCACGGGTTAGTGTTAGCGTACGGGTTAGGATTAGGGGACGGGTTAGGGTAAGGCTTCCGGGAAGGGTTAGGGTTAGGGTTCGGGCTAGGCTTAGGGTTAGGGGACGGGGACGGTTTAGGGTCCAGGTGAGTGTACGACAACGGTTTAGTGTGAGCGTACGTGTGAGGGCACGGGTTAGTGTTAGCATACGGGTTAGGATTAGGGGACGGGTGAGGGTAAGGCTTCAGGGAAGGGTTAGGGTTAGGGTTCGGGCTACGGTTACGGTTAAGGGACGGGGACGGTTTAGGGTCCAGGTGAGGGTACGACAACGGTTTAGGGTGAGCGTATGTGTGAGGGCACGGGTTAGTGTTAGCGTACAGGTTAGGATTAGGGGACGGGTGAGGATAAGGCTTCGGGGAAGGGTTAGTGCTAGGGTTCTGGCTAGGTTTAGGGTTAGGTTTAGGGGACGGGGACGGTTTAGGGTCCAGGTGAGGGTACGACAATGGTTTAGGGTGAGCTTACGTGTTAGGGCATGGGTTAGTGTTAGCGTACGGGTTAGGATTAGGGGACGGGTGAGGGTAAGGCTTCGGGGAAGGGTTAGGGTTAGGGTTCGGGCTAGTGTTAGGGTTAGGGGACGGGGACGGTTTAGGGTCCAGGTGAGTGTACGACAACGGTTTAGGGTGAGCGTACGTGTGAGGGCACAGGTTAGTGTTAGCATACGGGTTAGGATTAGGGGACGGGTGAGGGTAAGGCTTCGGGCAAGGGTTAGGGTTAGGGTTCGGCCTAGGGTTAGGATTAGGGGACGGTGACGGTTTAGGGTCCAGGTGAGGGTACGACAACGGTTTAGGGTGAGCTTACGTGTTAGGGCACGGGTTAGTGTTAGCGTACGGTTTAGGATTAGGGGACGGTTGAGGGTAAGGCTTCGGGGAAGGGTTAGGGTTAGGGTGCGGGCTAGGGTTAGGGTTAGGGGACGGGGACGGTTAAGGGTCCAGGTGAGGGTACGACAACGGTTTAGGGTGAGCGTACGTGTGAGGGAACGGGTTAGTGTTAGCGTACGGGTTAGGATTAGGGGACGGGTGAGGGTAAGGCTTCGGGGAAGTGTTATGTTTAGGGTTCGGGCTAGGGTTAGGGTTAGGGGACGGGGACGGTTTAGGGTCCAGGTGAGAGTACGACAACGGTTTAGGGTGAGCGTACGTGTGAGGGCACGGGTTAGTGTTAGCGTACGGGTTAGGATTAGGGGACGGGTGACGGAAAGACTTCAGGGAAGGGTTAGGGTTAGGGTTTGGGCTAGGGTTAGGGTTAGGGGACGGGGACGGTTTACGGTCCAGGTGAGCGTACGACAACGGTTTAGGGTGAGCGTACGTGTGAGGGCACGGGTTAGTGTTAGCGTACGGGTTAGGATTAGGGGACGGGTGAGGGTAAGGCTTCGGGGAAGGGTTAGGGTTAGAGTTCGGGCTAGGGTTAGGGTTAGGGGACAGGGACGGTTTAGGGTCCAGGTGAGGGTACGACAACAGTTTAGGGTGAGCGTACGTGTTAGGGCACGGGTTAGTGTTATCGTACGGGTTAGGATTAGGGGACTGGTGAGGGTAAGGCTTCTGGGAAGGGTTAGGGTTAGGGTTCGGGCTAGGGTTAGGGTTAGGGGACGGGGACGGTTTAGGGTCCAGGTGAGGGTACGACAACGGTTTAGGGTGAGCGTACGTGTGAGGGCACAGGTTAGTGTTAGCGAACGGGTTAGGATTAGGGGACGGGTGAGGGTAAGGCTTCGGGGAAGTGTTAGGGTTAGGGTTAGGGCTAGGGTTAGGGTTAGGGGACGGGGACGGTTTAGGGTCCAGGTGAGGGTACGACAACGGTTTAGGGAGAGCATACGTGTGAGGGCACGGGTTAGTGTTAGCATACGGGTTAGGATTAGGGGACGGGTGAGGGAAAGGCTTCGGGGAAGGGTTAGGGTTAGGGTTCGGGCTAGGGTTAGGGTTAGGCATGGGGACGGTTTAGGGTCCAGGTGAGGGTACGACAACGGTTTAGGGTGAGCGTACGTGTGAGGGCACGGGTTAGTGTTCGCGTACGGGTTAGGATTAGGGGACGGGTGAGGGTAAGGCTTCGGTGAAGGGTTAGGGTTAGAGTTCTGGCTAGGTTTAGGGTTAGGGGACAGGGACAGTTTAGGGTCCAGATGAGGGTACGACAACGGTTTAGGGTGAGCGAACGTGTGAGGGCACGGGTTAGTGTTAGCGTACAGGTTAGGATTAGGGGACGGGTGAGGGTAAGGCTTCGGGGAAGGGTTAGGGTTAGGGTTCTGGCTACGTTTTGGGTTAGGGGATAGGGACGGTTTATGGTCCAGGTGAGGGTACGACAACGGTTTAGGGTGAGCGTACGTGTGAGGGCACGGGTTAGTGTTAGCGTACGGGTTAGGATTAGGGGACAGGTTAGGGTAAGGCTTCCGGGAAGTGTTAGGGTTAGGGTTCGGGCTAGGCTTAGGGTTAGGGGACGGGGACGGTTTAGGGTCCAGGTGAGTGTACGACAACGGTTTAGTGTGAGCGTACGTGTGAGGGCACGGGTTAGTGTTAGCATACGGGTTAGGATAAGGGGACGGGTGAGGGTAAGGCTTCGGGGAAGGGTTAGGGTTAGGGTTCGGGCTACGGTTACGGTTAAGGGACGGGGACGGTTTAGGGTCCAGGTGAGGGTACGACAACGGTTTAGGGTGAGCGTATGTGTGAGGGCACGGGTTAGTGTTAGCGTACAGGTTAGGATTAGGGGACGGGTGAGGGTAAGGCTTCGGGGAAGGGTTAGTGCTAGGGTTCTGGCTAGGGTTAGGGTTAGGTTTAGGGGACGGGGACGGTTTAGGGTCCAGGTGAGGGTACGACAATGGTTTAGGGTGAGCTTACGTGTTAGGGCATGGGTTAGTGTTAGCGTACGGGTTAGGATTAGGGGACGGGTGAGGGTAAGGCTTCGGGGAAGGGTTAGGGTTAGGGTTCGGGCTAGTGTTAGGGTTAGGGGACGGGGACGGTTTAGGGTCCAGGTGAGTGTACGACAATGGTTTAGGGTGAGCGTACGTGTGAGGGCACGGGTTAGTGTTAGCGTACGGGTTAGGATTAGGGGACGGGTGAGGGTAAGGCTTCGGGGAAGGGTTAGGGTTAGGGTTCGGGCTACGGTTTGGGTTAGGGGATAGGGACGATTTAGGGTCCAGGTGAGGGTACGACAACGGTTTAGGGTGAGCGTACGTGTTAGGGCACGGGTTAGTGTTAGCGTACGGGTTAGGATTAGGGGACGGGTTAGGGTAAGGCTTCCGGGAAGGGTTAGGGTTAGGGTTCGGGCTAGGCTTAGGGTTAGGGGACGGGGACGGTTTAGGGTCCAGGTGAGTGTACGACAACGGTTTAGTGTGAGCGTACGTGTGAGGGCACGGGTTAGTGTTAGCATACGGGTTAGGATTAGGGGACGGGTGAGGGTAAGGCTTCGGGGAAGGGTTAGGGTTAGGGTTCGGGCTACGGTTACGGTTAAGGGACGGGGACGGTTTAGGGTCCAGGTGAGGGTACGACAACGGTTTAGGGTGAGCGTATGTGTGAGGGCACGGGTTAGTGTTAGCGTACAGGTTAGGATTAGGGGACGGGTGAGGGTAAGGCTTCGGGGAAGGGTTAGGGTTAGGGTTCGGGCTAGGGTTAGGGTTAGGGGACGGGGACGGTTTAGGGTCCAGGTGAGGGTACGACAACGGTTTAGGGTGAGCATACGTGTGAGGGCACGGGTTAGTGTTAGCGTACGGGTTAGAATTATGTGATGGGTGAGGGTAAGGCTTCGGGGAAGGGTTAGGATTAGGGTTCGGGCTAGGGTTAGGGTTAAGGGACGGGGACGGTTTAGGGTCCAGGTGAGTGTACGACAACGGTTTAGGGTGAGCGTTCGTGTGAGGGCACGGGTTAGTGTTAGCGTACTTGTTAGGATTAGGGGACGGGTGAGGGTAAGGCTTCGGGGAAGGGTTAGGGTTAGGGTTGGTGCTAGGGTTAGGGTTAGGGGACGGGGACGGTTTAGGGTCCAGCTGAGGGTACGACAACGGTTTAGGGTGAGCGTACGTGTGAGGGCATGGGTTAGTGTTAGCGAACGGGTTAGGATTAGGGGACGGGTGAGGGTAAGGCTTCGGGCAAGTGTTAGGGTTAGGGTTCGGGCTAGGGTTAGGGTTAGGGCACGGTGACAGTTTAGGGTCCAGGTGAGGATACGACAACGTTTTAGGGTGAGCGTACGTGTGAGGGCACGGGTTAGTGTTAGCGTACGGGTTACGATTAGGGGACGGGTGAGGGTAAGGCTTCGGGGAAGGGTTAGGGTTAGGGTTCGGGCTGGGGTTACGGTTAGGGGACGGGAACGGTTTAGGGTCCAGGTGAGTGTATGACAACGGTTTAGGGTTAGCGTACGTGTGAGGGCACGGGTTAGTGTTACCGTACGGGTTAGGATTAGGGGACGGGTGAGGGTAAGGCTTCTGGGAAGGGTTAGGGTTAGGGTTGGGGCTAGGGTTAGGGTTAGGGGACGGGGACGGTTTAGGGTCCAGCTGAGTGTTCGACAATGGCTTAGGGTGAGTGTACGTGTGAGGGCACGGGTTAGTGTTAGCGTACGGGTTAGGATTAGGGGACTGGTGAGGGTAAGGCTTCGGGGAACGGTTAGGCTTAGGGTTCGGGCAAGGGTTAGGGTTAGGGGATGGGGACGGTTTAGGGTCCAGGTGAGAGTACGACAACGGTTTAGGGTGAGCGTACGTGTGAGGGCACGGGTTACTGTTAGCGTACGGGTTAGGATTAGGGGACGGGTGAGGGTAAGACTTCTGGGAACGGTTAGGGTTAGGTTTCGGGCTAGGGTTAGGGTTAGGGGACGGGGACGGTTTAGGGTCCAGGTGAGGGTACGACAACGGTTTAGGGTGAGCGTACGTGTGAGGGCACGGGTTAGTGTTAGCGTACGGGTTAGGATTAGGGGACGGGTGAGGGTAAGACTTCTGGGAACGGTTAGGGTTAGGTTTCGGGCTAGGGTTAGGGTTAGGGGACGGGGACGGTTTAGGGTCCAGGTGAGGGTACGACAACGGTTTATGGTGAGCGTACATGTGAGGGCACGGGTTAGTGTTAGCGAACGGGTTAGGATTAGGGGACTGGTGAGGGTAAGGCTTCGGGGAAGGGTTAGGGATAGGGTTCGGGCTAGGGTTAGGGTTAGGGGACGGGGACGGTTTAGGGTCCAGGTGAGTTTACAACAATCGTTTAGGGTGAGCGTACGTGTGAGGGCACGGGTTCGTGTTAGCGTACGGGTTAGGATTAGGTGACGGTTGAGGGTAAGGCTTCGGGGAAGGGTTAGGGTTAGTGTTCGGGCTAGGGTCAGGGTTAGGGGACGGGGACGGTTTAGGGTCCAGGTGAGGTTACGACAACGGTTTAGGGTGAGCGTACGTGTGAGGGCACAGGTTAGTGTTAGCCTACGGGTTAGGATTAGGGGACGGGTGAGGGTAAGGCTTCGGGCAAGGGTTAGGGTTAGGGTTCGGCCTAGGGTTAGGGTTAGGGGACGGTGACGGTTTAGGGTCCAGCTGAGGGTACGACAACGGTTTAGGGTGAGCGTACGTGTGAGGGCATGGGTTAGTGTTAGCGAACGGATTAGGATTAGGGGACAGGTGAGGGTAAGGCTTCGGGGAAGGGTTAGGGTTAGGGTTCGGGCTAGGGTTAGGGTTAGGGGACGCGGACGGTTTAGGGTCCAGCTGAGTGTTCGATAATGGCTTAGGGTGAGCGTACGTGTGAGGGCACGGGTTAGTGTTAGCGTACGGGTTAGGATTAGGGGACTGGTGAGGGTAAGGCTTCGGGGAAGGGTTAGGCTTAGGGTTCGGGCTAGGGTTAGGGTTAGGGGATGGGGACGGTTTAGGGTCCAGGTGAGAGTACGACAACGGTTTAGGGTGAGCGTACGTGTGAGGGCACGGGTTACTATTAGCGTACGGGTTAGGATTAAGGGACGGGTGAGGGTAAGGCTTCTGGGAAGGGTTAGGGTTAGGGTTCGGGCTAGGGTTAGGGTTAGGGGACGGGGACGGTTTAGGGTCCAGGTGAGGGTACGACAACGGTTTAGGGTGAGCGTACGTGTGAGGGCACGGGTTAGTGTTAGCGAACGGGTTAGGATTAGGGGACGGGTGAGGGTAAGGCTTCGGGGAAGGGTTAGGGTTAGGGTTCGGGCTAGGGTTAGGGTTAGGGGACGGGGACGGTTTAGGGTCCAGGCGAGTGTACGACAATGGTTTAGGGTGAGCGTACGTGTGAGGGAACGGGTTAGTGTTAGCGTACGGGTTAGGATTAGGGGACTGGTGAGGGTAAGGCTTCGGGGAAGGGTTAGGGTTAGGGTTCGGGCTAGGGTTAGGGTTAGGGGACGGGGACGGTTTAGGGTCCAGGTGAGGGTATGACAACGGTTTAGGCTGAGCGTACGTGTGAGGGCACAGATTAGTGTTAGCATACGGGTTACGATTAGGGGACGGGTGAAGGTAAGGCTTCGGGCAAGGGTTAGGGTTAGGGTTCGGGCTAGGGTTAGGGTTCGGGGACGGGGACGGTTTAGGGTCCAGGTGAGGGTACGACAACGGATTAGGGTGAGCGTGCGTGTGAGGGCACAGGTTAGTGTTAGCGTTCGGTTTAGGATTAGGGGACGTGTGACGGTAAGGGTTCGGGCAAGGGTTAGGTTTAGGGTTCGGGCTAGGGTTAGGGTTAGGGGACGGGGACGGTTTAGGGTCCAGGTGAGGGTACGACAACGATTTAGGGTGAGCGTACGTGTTAGGGCACGGGTTAGTGTTATCGTACGGGTTAGGATTAGGAGACGGGCGAGAGTAAAGTTTCTGGGAAGGGTTAGGGTTAGGGTTCGGGCTAGGGTTAGGGTTAGGGGACGGGGACGGTTTAGGGTCCAGGTGAGGGTACGACAACGGTTTATGGTGAGCGTACATGTGAGGGTACGGGTTAGTGTTAGCTAACTTGTTAGGATTAGGGAACGGGTGAGGGTAAGGCTTCGGGGAAGGGTTAGGGTTAGGGTTCGGGCTAGGGTTAGGGTTAGGGGACGGGGACGGTTTAGGGTCCAGGTGAGTGTACGACAATCGTTTAGGGTAAGCATACGTGTGAGGGCACGGGTTCGTGTTAGCGTACGGGTTAGGATTACGGGACGGGTGAGGGTAAGGCTTCGGGGAAGGGTTAGGGTTAGGGTTCGGGCTAGGGTTAGGGTTAGGGGACGGGGACGGTTTACGGTCCAGGTGAGGGTACGACAACGGTTTAGGGTGAGCATACGTGTGATGGCACAGGTTAGTGTTAGCATACGGGTTAGGATTAGGGGACGGGTGAAGGTAAGGCTTCGGGCAAGGGTTAGGGTTAGGGTTCGGGCTAGGGTTAGGGTTCGGGGACGGGGACGGTTTAGGGTCCAGGTGAGGGTACGACAACGTTTTAGGGTGAGCGTACGTGTGAGGGCACGGGTTAGTGTTAGCGTACGGGTTAGGATTACGGGACGGGTGAGGGTAAGGCTTCGGGGAAGGGTTAGGGTTAGGGTTCGGGCTAGGGTTAGGGTTAGGGGACGGGGACGGTTTAGGGTCCAGGTGAGGGTACGACAACGGTTTAGGGTGAGCATACGTGTGAGGGCACGGGTTAGTGTTAGCGTACGGGTTAGGATTAGGGGACGGGTGAGGGAAAGACTTCAGGGAAGGGTTAGGGTCAGGGTTCGGGCTAGGGTTAGGGTTAGGGGACGGGGACGGTTTAGGGTCCAGGTGAGGGTACGACAACGGTTTAGGGTGAGCGTACGTGTGAGGGCACGGGTTAGTGTTAGCGTACGGGTTAGGATTAGGGGACGGGTGAGGGTAAGGCTTCGGGGAAGGGTTAGGGTTAGAGTTCGGGCTAGGGTTAGGGTTAGGGGACAGGGACGGTTTAGGGTCCAGGTGAGGGTACGACAACAGTTTAGGGTGAGCGTACGTGTTAGGGCACGGGTTAGTGTTATCGTACGGGTTAGGATTAGGGGACTGGTGAGGGTAAGGCTTCTGGGAAGGGTTAGGGTTAGGGTTCGGGCTAGGGTTAGGGTTAGGGGACGGGGACGGTTTAGGGTCCAGGTGAGGGTACGACAACGGTTTAGGGTGAGCGTACGTGTGAGGGCACAGGTTAGTGTTAGCGAACGGGTTAGGATTAGGGGACGGGTGAGGGTAAGACTTCTGGGAACGGTTAGGGTTAGGTTTCGGGCTAGGGTTAGGGTTAGGGGACGGCGACGGTTTAGGGTCCAGGTGAGGGTACGACAACGGTTTAGGGTGAGCGTACGTGTGAGGACACGGGTTAGTGTTAGCGAACGGGTTAGGATTAGGTGACGGGTGAGGGTAAGGCTTCGGGGAAGGGTTAGGGTTAGGGTTCGGGCTAGGGTTAGGGTTAGGGGACGGGGACGGTTTAGGGTCCAGGCGAGTGTACGACAATGGTTTAGGGTGAGCGTACGTGTGAGGGAACGGGTTAGTGTTAGCGTACGGGTTAGGATTAGGGGACTGGTGAAGGTAAGGCTTCGGGGAAGGGTTAGGGTTAGGGTTCGGGCTAGGGTTAGGGTTAGGGGACGGGGACGGTTTAGGGTCCAGGTGAGGGTACGACAACGGTTTAGGCTGAGCGTACGTGTGAGGGCACAGGTTAGTGTTAGCATACGGGTTACGATTAGGGGACGGGTGAAGGTAAGGCTTCTGGGAAGGGTTAGGGTTAGGGTTCGGGCTAGGGTTAGGGTTCAGGGACGGGGACGGTTTAGTGTCCAGGTGAGGGTACGACAACGGATTAGGGTGAGCGTGCGTGTGAGGGCACAGGTTAGTGTTAGCGTACGGTTTAGGATTAGGGGACGTGTGAGGGTAAGGCTTCGGGCAAGGGTTAGGTTTAGGGTTCGGGCTAGGGTTAGGGTTAGGGGACGGGGACGGTTTAGGGTCCAGGTGAGGGTACGATAACGATTTAGGGTGAGCGTACGTGTTAGGGCACGGGTTAGTGTTATCGTACGGGTTAGGATTAGGGGACGGGTGAGAGTAAAGTTTCTGGGAAGGGTTAGGGTTAGGGTTCGGGCTAGGGTTAGGGTTAGGGGTCGGGGACGGTTTAGGGTCCATGTGAGGGTACGACAACGGTTTATGGTGAGCGTACATGTGAGGGCACGGGTTAGTGTTAGCTAACTTGTTAGGATTAGGGGACGGGTGAGTGTAAGGCTTCGGGGAAGGGTTAGGGTTAGGGTTCGGGCTAGGGTTAGGATTAGGGGACGGGGACGCTTTAGGGTCCAGGTGAGTTTACGACAATCGTTTAGGGTGAGCGTACGTGTGAGGGCACGGGTTCGTGTTAGCGTACGGGTTAGGATTATGGGACGGGTGAGGGTAAGGCTTCTGGGAAGGGTTAGGGTTAGGGTTCGGGCTAGGGTTAGGGTTAGGGGACGGGGACGGTTTACGGTCCAGGTGAGGGTACGACAACGGTTTAGGGTGAGCATACGTGTGACGGCACAGGTTAGTGTTAGCATACGGGTTAGGATTAGGGGACGGGTGAAGGTAAAGCTTCGGGCAAGTGTTAGGGTTAGGGTTCGGGCTAGGGTTAGGGTTCGGGGACGGGGACGGTTTAGGGTCCAGGTGAGGGTACGACAACGTTTTAGGGTGAGCGTACGTGTGAGGGCACGGGTTAGTGTTAGCGTACGGGTTAGGATTAGGGGACGGGTGAGGGTAAGGCTTCGGGGAAGGGTTAGGGTTAGGGTTCGGGCTAGGGTTAGGGTTAGGGGACGGGGACGGTTTAGGGTCCAGGTGAGGGTACGACAACGGTTTAGGGTGAGCGTACGTGTGAGGGCACGGGTTAGTGTTAGCGTACGGGTTAGGATTAGGGGACGGGTGAGGGAAAGACTTCAGGGAAGGGTTAGGGTTAGGGTTCGGGCTAGGGTTAGGGTTAGGGAATGGGGACGGTTTAGGGTCCAGGTGAGGGTACGACAACGGTTTAGGGTGAGCGTACGTGTGAGGGCACGGGTTAGTGTTAGCGTACGGGTTAGGATTAGGGGACGGGTGAGGGTAAGGCTTCGGGGAAGGGTTAGGGTTAGAGTTCGGGCTAGGGTTAGGGTTAGGGGACAGGGACGGTTTAGGGTCCAGGTGAGGGTACGACAACAGTTTAGGGTGAGCGTACGTGTTAGGGCACGGGTTAGTGTTATCGTACGGGTTAGGATTAGGGGACTGATGAGGGTAAGGCTTCTGGGAAGGGTTAGGGTTAGGGTTCGGGCTAGGGTTAGGGTTAGGGGACGGGGACGGTTTAGGGTCCAGGTGAGGGTACGACAACGGTTTAGGGTGAGCGTACGTGTGAGGGCACAGGTTAGTGTTAGCGAACGGGTTAGGATTAGGGGACGGGTGAGGGTAAGGCTTCGGGGAAGTGTTAGGGCTAGGGTTCGGGCTAGGGTTAGGGTTAGGGGACGGGGACGGTTTAGGGTCCAGGTGAGGGTACGACAACGGTTTAGGGAGAGCATACGTGTGAGGGAACGGGTTAGTGTTAGCGTACGGGTTAGGATTAGGGGACGGGTGAGGGAAAGGCTTCGGGGAAGGGTTAGGGTTAGGGTTCGGGCTAGGGTTAGGGTTAGGGGATGGGGACGGTTTAGGGTCCAGGTGAGGGTACGACAACGGTTCAGGGTGAGCGTACGTGTGAGGGCACGGGTTAGTGTTAGCGTACGGGTTAGGATTAGGGGACGGGTGAGGGTAAGGGTTCGGTGAAGGGTTAGGGTTAGAGTTCTGGCTAGGTTTAGGGTTAGGGGACAGGGACAGTTTAAGGTCCAGATGAGGGTACGACAACGGTTTAGGGTGAGCGAAAGTGTGAGGGCACGGGTTAGTGTTAGCGTACAGGTTAGGATTAGGGGACGGGTGAGGGTAAGGCTTCGGGGAAGGGTTAGGGTTAGGGTTCGGGCTACGTTTTGGGTTAGGGGATAGGGACGGTTTAGGGTCCAGGTGAGGGTACGACAACGGTTTAGGGTGAGCGTACGTGTGAGGGCACGGGTTAGTGTTAGCGTACGGGTTAGGATTAGGGGACGGGTTAGGGTAAGGCTTCCGGGAAGGGTTAGGGTTAGGGTTCGGGCTAGGCTTAGGGTTAGGGGACGGGGACGGTTTAGGGTCCAGGTGAGTGTACGACAACGGTTTAGTGTGAGCGTACGTGTGAGGGCACGGGTTAGTGTTAGCATACGGGTTAGGATTAGGGGACGGGTGAGGGTAAGGCTTCAGGGAAGGGTTAGGGTTAGGGTTCGGGCTACGGTTACGGTTAAGGGACGGGGACGGTTTAGGGTCCAGGTGAGGGTACGACAACGGTTTAGGGTGAGCGTATGTGTGAGGGCACGGGTTAGTGTTAGCGTACAGGTTAGGATTAGGGGACGGGTGAGGATAAGGCTTCGGGGAAGGGTTAGTGCTAGGGTTCTGGCTAGGTTTAGGGTTAGGTTTAGGGGACGGGGACGGTTTAGGGTCCAGGTGAGGGTACGACAATGGTTTAGGGTGAGCTTACGTGTTAGGGCATGGGTTAGTGTTAGCGTACGGGTTAGGATTAGGGGACGGGTGAGGGTAAGGCTTCGGGGAAGGGTTAGGGTTAGGGTTCGGGCTAGTGTTAGGGTTAGGGGACGGGGACGGTTTAGGGTCCAGGTGAGTGTACGACAACGGTTTAGGGTGAGCGTACGTGTGAGGGCACAGGTTAGTGTTAGCATACGGGTTAGGATTAGGGGACGGGTGAGGGTAAGGCTTCGGGCAAGGGTTAGGGTTAGGGTTCGGCCTAGGGTTAGGGTTAGGGGACGGTGACGGTTTAGGGTCCAGGTGAGGGTACGACAACGGTTTAGGGTGAGCTTACGTGTGAGGGCACGGGTTAGTGTTAGCGTACGGTTTAGGATTAGGGGACGGGTGAGGGTAAGGCTTCGGGGAAGGGTTAGGGTTAGGGTGCGGGCTAGGGTTAGGGTTAGGGGACGGGGACGGTTAAGGGTCCAGGTGAGGGTACGACAACGGTTTAGGGTGAGCGTACGTGTGAGGGCACGGGTTAGTGTTAGCGTACGGGTTAGGATTAGGGGACGGGTGAGGGTAAGGCTTCGGGGAAGTGTTATGTTTAGGGTTCGGGCTAGGGTTAGGGTTAGGGGACGGGGACGGTTTAGGGTCCAGGTGAGAGTACGACAACGGTTTAGGGTGAGCGTACGTGTGAGGGCACGGGTTACTGTTAGCGTACGTGTTAGGATTAGGGGCGGATGAGGGTAAGGCTTCTCGAAGGGTTAGGGTTAGGGTTCGGGCTAGGGTTAGGGTTAGGGGACGGGGACGGTTTAGGGTCCAGGTGAGGGTACGACAACGGTTTAGGGTGAGCGTACGTGTGAGGGCACGGGTTAGTGTTAGCATACGGGTTAGGATTAGGGGACGGGTGAGGGTAAGACTTCTGGGAACGGTTAGGGTTAGGTTTCGGGCTAGGGTTAGGGTTAGGGGACGGGGACGGTTTAGGGTCCAGGTGAGGGTACGACAACGGTTTAGGGTGAGCGTACGTGTGAGGGCACGGGTTAGTGTTAGCGAACGGGTTAGGATTAGGGGACGGGTGAGGGTAAGGCTTCGGGGAAGGGTTAGGATTAGGGTTCGGACTAGGGTTAGGGTTAGGGGACGGGGACGGTTTAGGGTCCAGGCGAGTGTACGACAATGGTTTAGGGTGAGCGTACGTGTGAGGGAACGGGTTAGTGTTAGCGTACGGGTTAGGATTAGGGGACTGGTGAGGGTAAGGCTTCGGGGAAGGTTACGGTTAGGGTTCGGGCTAGGGTTAGGGTTAGGGGACGGGGACGGTTTAGGGTCCAGGTGAGGGTACGACAACGGTTTAGGCTGAGCGTACGTGTGAGGGCACAGGTTAGTGTTAGCATACGGGTTACGATTAGGGGACGGGTGAAGGTAAGGCTTCGGGCAAGGGTTAGGGTTAGGGTTCGGGCTAGGGTTAGGGTTCAGGGACGGGGACGGTTTAGGGTCCAGGTGAGGGTACGACAACGGATTAGGGTGAGCGTACGTGTGAGGGCACGGGTTAGTGTTAGCGTACGGGTTAGGATTAGGGGACGTGTGAGGGTAAGGCTTCGGGCAAGGGTTAGGTTTAGGGTTCGGGCTAGGGTTAGGGTTAGGGGACGGGGACGGTTTAGGGTCCAGGTGAGGGTACGACAACGATTTAGGGTGAGCGTACGTGTTAGGGCACGGGTTAGTGTTATCGTACGGGTTAGGATTAGGGGACGGGTGAGAGTAAAGTTTCTGGGAAGGGTTAGGGTTAGGGTTCGGGCTAGGGTTAGGGTTAGGGGACGGGGACGGTTTAGGGTCCAGGTGAGGGTACGACAACGGTTTATGGTGAGCGTACATGTGAGGGCACGGGTTAGTGTTAGCTAACTTGTTAGGATTAGGGGACGGGTGAGGGTAAGGCTTCGGGGAAGGGTTAGGGTTAGGGTTCGGGCTAGGGTTAAAGTTAGGGGACGGGGACGGTTTAGGGTCCAGGTGAGGGTACGACAACGTTTTAGGGTGAGCGTACGTGTGAGGGCACGGGTTAGTGTTAGCGTACGGGTTAGGATTAGGGGACGGGTGAGGGTAAGGCTTCGGGGAAGGGTTAGGGTTAGGGTTCGGGTTAGGGTTAGGGTTAGGTTTAGGGGACGGGGATGGTTTAGGGTCCAGGTGGGTGTACGACAATGGTTTAGGGTGAGCTTACGTGTTAGGGCATGGGTTAGTGTTAGCGTACGGGTTAGGATTAGGGGCCGGGTGAGGGTAAGGCTTCGGGGAAGGGTTAGGGTTAGGGTTCGGGCTAGTGTTAGGGTTAGGGGACGGGGACGGTTTAGGGTCCAGGTGAGTGTACGACAGCCATTTAGAGTGAGCGTACGTGTGAGGGCACGGGTTAGTGTTATCGTACGGGTTAGGATTAGGGGACTGGTGAGGGTAAGGCTTATGGGAAGGTTTAGGTTTAGGGTTCGGGCTAGGGTTATGGGATGGGGACGGGGACGGTTTAGGGTCCAGGTGAGGGTACGACAACGGTTTAGGGTGAGTTTACGTGTTAGGGCACGTGTTAGTGTTAGCGTACGGGTTAGGATTAGGGGACGGGTGAGGGTAAGGCTTCGGGGAAGGGTTAGGGTTAGGGTTCGGGCTAGGGTTAGGGTTAGGGGGCGGGGACGGTTTAGGGTCCAGGTGAGGATACGACAAAGTTTTAGGGTGAGCGTACGTGTGAGGGCACGGGTTAGTGTTAGCGTACGGGTTAGGATTAGGGGACGGGTGAGGGTAAGGCTTCGGGGAAGGGTTAGGGTTAGGGTTCGGGCTACTGTTAGGGTTAGGTGACGGGGACGGTTTAGGGTCCAGGTGAGGGTACGACAACGGTTTAGGGTGAGCGTACGTGTGAGGGCACGGGTTAGTGTTAGTGTACGGGTTAGGATTAGGGGACGGGTGAGGGTAAGGCTTCGGGGAAGGGTTAGGGTTGGGGTTCGGGCTAGGGTTAGGGTTAGGGGACAGGGACGGTTTAGGGTCCAGGTCAGGGTACGACAACGGTTTAGGGTGAGCGTACGTTTGAGGGCACGGGTTAGTGTTAGCGTACGGGTTAGGATTAGGGGACGGGTGAGGGTAAGGCTTCGGGGAAGGGTTAGGGTTAGAGTTCGGGCTAGGGTTAGGGTTAGGGGACAGGGACGGTTTAGGGTCCAGGTGAGGGTACGACAACGGTTTAGGGTGAGTGTACGTGTTAGGGCACGGGTTAGTGTTAGCGTACTGGTTAGAATTAGGGGACAGGTGAGGGTAAGGCTTCTGGGAAGGGTTAGGGTCAGGGTTCGGGCTAGGGTTAGGGTTAGGGGACGGGGACAGTTTAGGGTCCAGGTGAGGGTACGAAAACGGTTTATGGTGAGCGTACGTGTGAGGGCACGGGTTAGTGTTAGCGTACGGGTTAGGATTAGGGGACGGGTGAGGGTAAGGCTTCAGGGAAGGGTTAGGGTTAGGGTTCGGGCTAGGGTTAGGGTTAGGGGACGGGGACGGTTTAGGGTCCAGGTGAGGGTACGACAACGGTTTACGGTGAGTGTACGTGTGAGGGCATGGGTTAGTGTTAGCCCACGGGTTAGGATTAGGGGACGGGTGAGGGTAAGGCTTCGGGGAAGGGTTAGGGTTAGGGTTCGGGCTAGGGTTAGCGTTAGGGCACGGGGACGGTTTAGGGTCCAGGTGAGGGTACGACAATGGTTTAGGGTGAGCATACTTGTGAGGGCACGGGTTAGTGTTAGCGTACGGGTTAGGATTAGGGGACGGGTGAGGGTAACGCTTCGGGGAAGTGTTAGGTTTAGGGTTCGGGCTAGGCTTAGGGTTAGGGGACGGGGACGGTTTAGGGTCCAGGTGAGGGTACGACAACGGTTTAGGGTGAGCGTACGTGTGAGGGCACGGGTTAGTGTTAGCCTGCGGGTTAGGATTGGGGGACGGGTGAGGGTAAGGCTTCAGGGAAGGGTTAGGGTTAGGGTTCGGGCTAGGGTTAGGGTTAGGTGACGGGGACTGTTTAGGGTCCAGGTGAGGGTACGACAACGGTTTAGGGTGAGCGTACGTGTGAGAGCGCGGGTTAGATTTAGCGTACGGGATAGGATTAGGGGACGGGTGAGGGTAAGGCTTCGGGGAAGGGTTAGGGTTAGGGTTCGTGCTAGGTTTAGGGTTAGGGGACAGGGACGGTTTAGGGACCAGATGAGGGTACGACAACGGTTTACGGTGAGCGTACGTGTGAGGGCACGGGTTAGTGTTAGCGTACCGGTTAGGATTAGGGGACGGGTGAGGGTAAGGCTTCGGGGAAGGGTTAGGGTTAGGATTCGGGCTAGGGTTAGGGTTAGGGGACGGGGACGGTTTAGGGTCCAGGTGAGGGTACGACAACGGTTTAGGGTGAGCATACGTGTGAGGGCACGGGTTAGTGTTAGCGTACGGGTTAGGATTATGGGATGGGTGAGGGTAAGGCTTCGGGGAAGGGTTAGGGTTAGGGTTCGGGCTAGGGTTAGGGTTAGGGGATGGGGACGGTTTAGGGTCCAGGTGAGGGTACGACAACGGTTTAGGGTGAGCGTACGTGTGAGGGCACGGGTTAGTGTTAGCGTACAGGTTAGGATTAGGGGACGGGTGAGGGTAAGGCTTCGGGGAAGGGTTAGTGCTAGGGTTCGGGCTAGGGTTAGGGTTAGGGGACGGGGACGGTTTAGGGTCCAGGTGAGGGTACGACAACGGTTTAGGGTGACCGTACGTGTGACGGCACGGGTTAGTGTTAGCATAAGGGTTAGGATTAGGGGACGGGTGAGGTTAAGGCTTCGGGGAAGGGTTAGGGTTAGGGTTCGGCCTAAGGTTAGGGTTAGGGGACAGGGATGGTTTAGGGTTCAGGTGAGGGTACGACAATGGTTTAGGGTGAGCGTACGTGTGAGACCACAGGTTAGTGTTAGCGTACGGGTTAGGATTAGGGGACGGGTGAGGGAAAGGCTTCGGGGAAGGGTTAGGGTTAGGGTTCGGGCTAGGGTTAGGGTTAGGGGACGGGGACGGTTTAGGGTCCAGGTAAGGGTACGACAACGGTTTAGGGTTAGCGTACGTGTGAGGGCACGGGTTAGTGTTAGCGTACGGATTAGGATTAGGGGACGGCTGAGGCTAAGGCTTCGGGGAAGGGTTAGGGTTAGGGTTCGGGCTAGGGTTAGGGTTAGGGGACATGGACGGTTTAGGGTCCAGGTGAGGGTACGACAACGGTTTAGGGTGAGCATACGTGTGAGAGCACAGGTTAGTGTTAGCGTACGGGTTAGGATTAGGGGACGGGTGAGGGTAAGGCTTCGGGGAAGAGTTAGGTTTAGGGTTCGGGCTAGGGTTAGGGTTAGGGGACGGGGACGGTTTAGGGTCCAGGTGAAGGTACGACAACGGTTTAGGGTGAGCGTACGTGTGAGGGCGCGGGTTAGCGTTAGCGTACGGGTTAGGATTAGGGGACGGGTGAGGGTAACGCTTCGGGGAAAGGTTAGGGTTTGGGTTCGGGCTAGGGTTAGAGATAGGGGACGGGGACGGTTTAGGGTCCAGGTGAGGGTACGACAACGGTTTATGGTGAGCGTACGTGTGAGGGCACGGGTTAGTGTTAGCGTACGGGTTAGGATTAGGGGACGGGTGAGGGTAAGGCTTCGGGGAAGGGTTAGGGTTAGGGTTCGGGCTAGGGTTAGGGGACGGGGACGGGGACGGTTTAGGGTCCACGTGAGGGTACGACAACGGTTTAGGGTGAGCGTACGTGTGAGGGCACGGGTTAGTGTTAGCGTACGGGTTAGGATTAGGGCACGGGTGACGGTAAGGCTTCGGGGAAGGGTTAGGGTTAGGGTTCGGGCTAGGGATAGGGTTAGGGAACGGGGACGTTTAGGGTCCAGGTGAGGGTACGGCAACGGTTTAGGGTGAGCATACGTGTGAGGGCACGGGTTAGTGTTAGCGTACGGGTTAGGATTATGGGATGGGTGAGGGTAAGGCTTTGGGGAAGGGTTAGGGTTAGGGTTCGGGCTAGGGTTAGGGTTAGGGGATGGGGACGGTTTAGGGTCCAGGTGAGGGTACAACAACGATTTAGGGAGAGCGTACGTGTGAGGGCACGGGTTAGTGTTAGCGTACAGGTTAGGATTAGGGGACGGGTGAGGGTAAGGCTTCAGGGAAGGGTTAGGGTTAGGGTTCGGGCTAGAGTTAGAGTTAGGGGACGGGGATGGTTTAGGGTCCAGGTGAGTTTACGACAATGGTTTAGGGTGAGCGTACGTGTGAGGGCACGGGTTCGTGTTAGCGTACGGGTTAGGATTGGGGGACGGGTGAGGGTAAGGCTTCGGGGAACGGTTAGGGTTAGGGTTCGGGCTAGGCTTAGGGTTAGGGGACGGGGACGGTTTAGGGTCCAGTTGAGGGTACGACAACGGTTTAGGGTGAGCGTACGTGTGAGGTCACGGGTTAGTGTTAGCGTACGGGTTAGGATTAGGGGACGGGTGAGGGTAAGGCTTCGGGGAAGGGTTAGGGTTAGCGTTCGGGCTAGGGTTAGGGTTAGGGGATGGGGACGGTTTTCGGTCCAGGTGAGGGTACGACAACGGTTTAGGGTGAGCGTACGAGTGACGGCACGGGTTACTGTTAGCGTACGGGTTAGGATTAGGGGACGGGTGAGGGTAAGGCTTCGGGGAAGGGTTAGGGTTAGGGTTCGGGCTAGGGTTAGGGTTAGGGAATGGGGACGGTTTAGGGTCCAGGTGAGGGTACGGCAACGGTTTAGGGTGAGCATACGTGTGACGGCACAGGTTAGTGTTAGCGTACGGGTTAGGATTATGGGATGGGTGAGGGTAAGGCTTCGGGGAAGGGTTAGGGTTAGGGTTCGGGCTAGGGTTAGGGTTAGGGGATGGGGACGGTTTAGGGTCCAGGTGAGGGTACGACAACGATTTAGGGTGAGCGTACGTGTGAGGGCACGGGTTAGTGTTAGCGTACAGGTTAGGATTAGGGGACGGTTGAGGTTAAGGCTTCGGGGAAGGGTTAGGGTTAGGGTTTGGCCTAAGGTTAGGGTTAGGGGACAGTGACGGTTTAGGGTCCAGGTGAGGGTACGACAATGGTTTAGGGTGAGCGTACGTGTGAGGTCACGGGTTAGTGTTAGCGTACGGGTTAGGATTAGGGGACGGGTGAGGGAAAGGCTTCGGGGAAGTGTTAGGGTTAGAGTTCGGGCTAGGGTTAGGGTTAGGGCACGGGGACGGTTTAGGGTCCAGGTGAGTGTACGACAACGGTTTAGGGTTAGCGTACATGTGAGGGCACGGGTTAGTGTTAGCGTGCGGGTTAGGATTAGGGCACGTGTGAGGTTAAGGCTTCGGGGAAGGGTTAGGGTTAGGGTTCGGGCTAGGGTTAGGGTTAGGGGACGGGGACGGTTTAGGGTCCAGGTGAGGGTACGACAACGGTTTAGGGTGAGCGTACGTGTGAGGGCACGGGTTAGTGTTAGCGTACGGGTTAGGATTAGGGGACGGGTGAGGGTAAGGCTTCGGGGAAGTGTTAGGGTTAGGGTTCGGGCTAGGGTTAGGGTTAGGGGACGGGGACGGTTTAGGGTCCAGGTGAGGGTACGACAACGGTTTAGGGTGAGCGTACGTGCTAGGGCACGGGTTAGTGTTAGCGTACGGGTTAGGATTAGGGGACGGGTGAGGGTAAGGCTTCCGGGAAGGGTTAGGGTTAGGGTTCGGGCTAGGGTTAGGGTTAGGTTACGGGGACAGTTTAGGGTCCAGGTGAGGGTACGACAACGGTTTAGGGTGTGCGTACGTGTGAGGGCGCGGGTTAGCGTTAGTGTACGGGTTAGGATTAGGGGACGGTTGAGGGTAACGCTTTGGGGAAGGGTTAGGGTTTGGGTTCGGGCTAGGGTTAGGGATAGGGGACGGGGATGGTTTAGGGTCCAGGTGAGGGTAGGACAACGGTTTATGGTGAGCGTACGTGTGAGGGCACGGGTTAGTGTTAGAGTACGGGTTAGGATTAGGGGACGGGTGAGGGTAAGGCTTCGGGGAAGGGTTAGGGTTAGGGTTCGGGCTAGGGTTAGGGTTAGGGGATGGGGACGGTTTACGGTCCAGGTGAGGGTACGACAACGGTTTAGGGTGAGCGTACGAGTGACGGCACGGGTTACTGTTAGCGTACGGGTTAGGATTAGGGGACGGGTGAGGGTAAGGCTTCGGGGAAGGGTTAGGGTTAGGGTTCGGGCTAGGGTTAGGGTTAGGGAATGGGGACGGTTTAGGGTCCAGGTGAGGGTACGGCAACGGTTTAGGGTGAGCATACGTGTGACGGCACAGGTTAGTGTTAGCGTACGGGTTAGGATTATGGGATGGGTGAGGGTAAGGCTTCGGGGAAGGGTTAGGGTTAGGGTTCGGGCTAGGGTTAGGGTTAGGGGATGGGGACGGTTTAGGGTCCAGGTGAGGGTACGACAACGATTTAGGGTGAGCGTACGTGTGAGGGCACGGGTTAGTGTTAGCGTACAGGTTAGGATTAGGGGACGGTTGAGGTTAAGGCTTCGGGGAAGGGTTAGGGTTAGGTTTTGGCCTAAGGTTAGGGTTAGGGGACAGTGACGGTTTAGGGTCCAGGTGAGGGTACGACAATGGTTTAGGGTGAGCGTACGTGTGAGGTCACGGGTTAGTGTTAGCGTACGGGTTAGGATTAGGGGACGGGTGAGGGAAAGGCTTCGGGGAAGTGTTAGGGTTAGAGTTCGGGCTAGGGTTAGGGTTAGGGCACGGGGACGGTTTAGGGTCCAGGTGAGTGTACGACAACGGTTTAGGGTTAGCGTACATGTGAGGGCACGGGTTAGTGTTAGCGTGCGGGTTAGGATTAGGGCACGTGTGAGGTTAAGGCTTCGGGGAAGGGTTAGGGTTAGGGTTCGGGCTAGGGTTAGGGTTAGGGGACGGGGACGGTTTAGGGTCCAGGTGAGGGTACGACAACGGTTTAGGGTGAGCGTACGTGTGAGGGCACGGGTTAGTGTTAGCGTACGGGTTAGGATTAGGGGACGGGTGAGGGTAAGGCTTCGGGGAAGTGTTAGGGTTAGGGTTCGGGCTAGGGTTAGGGTTAGGGGACGGGGACGGTTTAGGGTCCAGGTGAGGGGACGACAACCGTTTAGGGTGAGCGTACGTGTGAGGGCACGGGTTAGTGTTAGCGTACGGGTTAGAATCATGTGATGGGTGAGGGTAAGGCTTCGGGGAAGGGTTAGGGTTAGGGTTCGGGCTAGGGTTAGGGTTAAGGGGCGGGGACGGTTTAGGGTCCAGGTGAGTGTACGACAAGGGTTTAGGGTGAGCGTTCGTGTGAGGGCACAGGTTAGTGTTAGCGTACTTGTTAGGATTAGGGGACGGGTGAGGGTAAGGCTTCGGGGAAGGGTTAGGGTTAGGGTTGGGGCTAGGGTTAGGGTTAGGGGACGGGGACGGTTTAGGGTTCAGCTGAGGGTACGACAACGGTTTAGGGTGAGCGTACGTGTGAGGGCATGGGTTAGTGTTAGCGAACGGGTTAGGATTAGGGGACGGGTGAGGGTAAGGCTTCGGGGAAGGGTTAGGGTTAGGGTTCGGGCTAGGGTTAGGGTTAGGGGACGCGGACGGTTTAGGGTCCAGCTGAGTGTTCAAAAATGGCTTAGGGTGAGCGTACGTGTGAGGGCACGGGTTAGTGTTAGCGTACGGGTTAGGATTAGGGGACTGGTGAGGGTAAGGCTTCGGGAAAGGGTTAGGGTTAGGGTTCGGGCTAGGGTTAGGGTTAGGGGACGGGGACGGTTTAGGGTCCAGGTGAGGGTATGACAACGGTTTAGGCTGAGCGTACGTGTGAGGGCACAGGTTAGTGTTAGCATACGGGTTACGATTAGGGGACGGGTGAAGGTAAGGCTTCTGGCAAGGGTTAGGGTTAGGGTTCGGGCTAGGGTTAGGGTTCAGGGACGGGGACGGTTTAGGGTCCAGGTGAGGGTACGACAACGGATTAGGGTGAGCGTGCGTGTGAGGGCACAGGTTAGTGTTAGCGTACGGTTTAGGATTAGGGGACGTGTGAGGGTAAGGCTTCGGGCAAGGGTTAGGTTTAGGGTTCGGGCTAGGGTTAGGCTTAGGGGACGGGGACGGTTTAGGGTTCAGGTGAGGGTACGACAACGATTTAGGGTGAGCGTACGTGTTAGGGCACGGGTTAGTGTTATCGTACGGGTTAGGATTAGGGGACGGGTGAGAGTAAAGTTTCTGGGAAGGGTTAGGGTTAGGGTTCGGGCTAGGGTTAGGGTTAGGGGACGGGGACGGTTTAGGGTCCAGGTGAGGGTACGACAACGGTTTATGGTGAGCGTACATGTGAGGGCACGGGTTAGTGTTAGCTAACTTGTTAGGATTAGGGGACGGGTGAGGGTAAGGCTTCAGGGAAGGGTTAGGGTTAGGGTTCGGGCTAGGGTTAGGGTTAGGGGACGGGGACGGTTTAGGGTCCAGGTGAGTTTACGACAATCGTTTAGGGTGAGCGTACGTGTGAGGGCACGGGTTCGTGTTAGCGTACGGGTTAGGATTACGGGACGGGTGAGGGTAAGGCTTCGGGGAAGGGTTAGGGTTAGGGTTCGGGCTAGGGTTAGGGTTAGGGGACGGGGACGGTTTACGGTCCAGGTGAGGGTACGACAACGGTTTAGGGTGAGCATACGTGTGACGGCACAGGTTAGTGTTAGCATACGGCTTAGGATTAGGGGACGGGTGAAGGTAAGGCTTCGGGCAAGGGTTAGGGTTAGGGTTCAGGCTAGGGTTAGGGTTCGGGGACGGGGACGGTTTAGGGTCCAGGTGAGGGTATGACAACGTTTTAGGGTGAGCATACGTGTGAGGGCACGGGTTGGTATTAGCGTACGGGTTAGGATTAGGGGACGGGTGAGGGTAAGGCTTCGGTGAAGGGTTAGGGTTAGAGTTCTGGCTAGGTTTAGGGTTAGGGGACAGGGACAGTTTTGGGTCTAGATGAGGGTACGA
Organism: Orcinus orca; assembly: GCF_937001465.1. NCBI lineage: Eukaryota > Metazoa > Chordata > Mammalia > Artiodactyla > Delphinidae > Orcinus > Orcinus orca. The sequence goes on from NC_064563.1 coordinate 37,517,452, forward strand.
CAACGGTTTAGGGTGAGCGAACGTGTGAGGGCACGGGTTAGTGTTAGCGTACAGGTTAGGATTAGGGGACGGGTGAGGGAAAGGCTTCGGGGAAGGGTTACGGTTAGGGTTCGGGCTACGGTTTGTGTTAGGGGATAGGGACGGTTTAGGGTCCAGGTGAGGGTACGACAACGGTTTAGGGTGAGCGTACGTGTGAGGGCACGGGTTAGTGTTAGCGTACGGGTTAGGATTAGGGGACGGGTTAGGGTAAGGCTTCCGGGAAGGGTTAGGGTTAGGGTTCGGGCTAGGCTTAGGGTTAGGGGACGGGGACGGTTTAGGGTCCAGGTGAGTGTACGACAACGGTTTAGTGTGAGCGTACGTGTGAGGGCACGGGTTAGTGTTAGCATACGGGTTAGGATTAGGGGACGGGTGAGGGTAAGGCTTCGGGGAAGGGTTAGGGTTAGGGTTCGGGCTACGGTTACGGTTAAGGGACGGGGATGGTTTAGGGTCCAGGTGAGGGTACGACAACGGTTTAGGGTGAGCGTATGTGTGAGGGCACGGGTTAGTGTTAGCGTACAGGTTAGGATTAGGGGACGGGTGAGGGTAAGGCTTCGGGGATGGGTTAGTGCTAGGGTTCTGGCTAGGGTAGGGTTAGGTTTAGGGACTGGGGACGGTTTAGGGTCCAGGTGAGGGTACGACAATGGTTTAGGGTGAGCTTACGTGTTAGGGCATGGGTTAGTGTTAGCGTACGGGTTAGGATTAGGGGACGGGTGAGGGTAAGGCTTCGGGGAAGGGTTAGGGTTAGAGTTCGGGTCTAGGGTTAGGGTTAGGGGACAGGGACGGTTTAGGGTCCAGGTGAGGGTACGACAACAGTTTAGGGTAGAGCGTAAGTGTATAGGGCACGGTTTAGTGTTATCGTATGGGTTAGGGCTTAGGGGGACGGGTGAGGGTAAGGCTTCTGGGAAGGGTTAGGTTTAGGGTTCGGGCTAGGGTTAGGGTTAGCGGACGGGGACGGTTTAGGGTCCAGGTGAGGGTACGACAACGGTTTAGGGTGAGCGTACGTGTGAGGGCACAGGTTAGTTTTAGCGTACGTGTTAGGACTAGGGGACGGGTGAGGGTAAGGCTTCGGGGAAGAGTTAGGGTTAGGGTTTGGGCTAGGGTTAGTGTTAGGGGACAGGGACGGTTTAGGGTCCAGGTGAGAGTACGACAATGGTTTAGGGTGAGCGTACGTGTGAGGGCACGGGTTAGTGTTAGCGTACGGGTTAGGATTAGGGGATGGGTGAGGGTAAGGCTTCGGGGAAGGGTTAGGGTTAGGGTTCGGGCTGGGGTTACGGTTAGGGGACGGGGACGTTTTAGGGTCCAGATGAGTGTATGACAACGGTTTAGGGTGAGCGTACGTGTGAGGGCACGGGTTAGTGTTAGCGTACGGGTTAGGATTAGGGGACGGGTGAGGGTAAGGCTTCGGGGAAGGGTTAGGGTTAGGGTTCGGGCTAGGATTAGGGTTAGGAGACGGGGACGGTTTAGGGTCCAGGTGAGGGTACGACAACGGTTTAGGGTGAGCGTACATGTGAGGGCACGGGTTAGTGTTAGCGTACGGGTTAGGATTACGGGACGGGTGTGGGTAAGGCTTCGGGGAGGGTTAGGTGTAGGGTTCAGGCTAGGGTTAGGGTTAGGTGACGGGGATGGTTTAGGGTCCAGGTGAGGGTACGACAACGATTTAGGGTGAGCGTACGTGTTAGGGCACGGGTTAGTGTTAGCGTACGGGTTAGGATTAGGGGACGGGTGAGGGTAAGGCTTCTGGGAAGGGTTAGGTTTAGGGTTGTGGCTAGGGTTAGGGTTAGGGGACGGGGACCGTTTAGGGTCCAGGTGAGGGTACGACAACGGTTTAGGGTGAGCGTACGTGTTAGGGCACGGGTTAGTGTTAGCGAACGGGTTAGGATTAGGGGACGGGTGAGGGTAAGGCTTCGGGGAAGGGTTAGGGTTAGGGTTCGGGCTAGGGTTAGGGTTAGGGGACGGGGAAGGTTTAGGGTCCAGGTGAGTTTACGACAATCGTTTAGGATGAGCGTACGTGTGAGGGCACGGGTTCGTGTTAGCGTACGGGTTAGGATTTAGGGGACGGGTGAGGGTAAGGCTTCGGGGAAGGTTAGGGTTAGGGTTCGGGCTAGGGTTAGGATTAGGGGACGGGGACGGTTTAAGGTCCAGGTGAGGGTACGACAACGTTTTAGGGTGAGCGTACGTGTGAGGGCACAGGTTAGTGTTAGCATTACGGGTTAGGATTAGGGGGACGGGTGAAGGGTAAGGCTTCGGGCAAAGGGTTAGGGTTAGGGTTCGGGCTAGGGTTAGGGTTCGGGGACGGGGACGGTTTAGGGTCCAGGTGAGGGTACGACAACGGTTTAGGGTGAGCGTGCGTGTGAGGGCACAGGTTAGTGTTAGCGTACGGGTTAGGATTAGGGGACGGGTGAGGGGTAATGCTTCGGGCAAGGGATTAGGGTTAGGGTTCGGGCTAGGGTTAGGGTTAGGGGACGGGGACGGTTTAGGGTCCGGGTGAGGGTACGACAACGGTTTAGGGTGAGCGTACGTGTTAGGGCACGGGTTAGTGTTAGCGTACGGGTTAGGATTAGGGGACAGAGTGAGGGTAAGGCTTCTGGGAAGAGTTAGGGTTAGGGTTCGGGCTAGGGTTAGGGTTAGGGGACGGGGACGGTTTAGGGTCCAGGTGAGGGTACGACAACGGTTTAGGGTGAGCGTACGTGTTAGGGCACGGTTTAGTGTTAGCGTATGGGTTAGGATTAGGGGACGGGTGAGGGTAAGGCTTCGGGGAAGGGTTAGGGTTAGGGTTGGGGCTAGGGTTCGGGTTAGGGGACGGGGACGGTTTAGGGTCCAGGTAGAGGGTACGACAACGGTTTAGGGTGAGCGTACGTGTGAGGGCACTGGTTAGTGTTAGCGAACGGGTTAGGATTAGGGGACGGGTGAGGGTAAGGCTTCGGGGAAGGGTTAGGGTTAGGGTTCGGGCTAGGGTTAGGGTTAGGGGACGGGGAGGGTTTAGGGTCCAGCTGAGTGTTCGACAATGGCTTAGGTTGAGCGTACGTGTGAGGGCACGGGTTTGTGTTAGCGTACTGGTTAGGATTAGGGACTGGTGAGGGTAAGGCTTCGGTGGAAGGGTTAGGCTTAGGGTTCGGGCTAGGGGTAGGGATAGGGGACGGGGACGGTTTAGGGTCCAGGTGAGAGT